>NW_020698262.1:3956288-4052863 GCF_002925995.2 Terrapene triunguis | reverse complement strand
GAAATCCTGGCTCCTTTGAAGGCAATGATGAAACTCGCATTAACTTCAGTGGGGCCAAGATTTTACTCACAAAGTTTAAGATCTTTATGGTACTTTAAAATTTTGTCTGAGCAAATTCTCTGTAGCTTGTGCAGTTTTCTTATGATGCCATTGGTCCAAAGAATGACATTTTGGCTGAATGCACTTAAATCTTTAAAATTTACTTTTGCAATTATAATGCTGGGTTCAACTGGCTGGAGTCAACTGGAGTCAAATGGAACCATCAAGTTAAAATGTAGCCTTGTTGTAAATGGGTATAGTACAATTGACTGTAATGAACTGCAATAGAGTTGATTCTGCTTAAATCAGGGTTGAATTTTGGCCATATTCATTAACGAGAATGTTATATTGCTGCAATTAGAACAGTATTTTCAGGTAAAAGTTCCTAAGTCCTGACACTAGATGCATGACTACATATAATACCGTGATTACTGCTTATACAAACCAGCTATAGCCTTATGTTACATTTATTTGAGCAACAAACTATACTCATTCTAATTCAGAATATTGTATGTACATACAACCCATTTGTTCTCTGGTCAACTACAGGTTTTGTGCACATAGTACATAAAGGCAGGCCTGGAAATGTTATGCAGTGAGAGTCAGCAGACAGTTGTATTCAAAGCTACTTCAGTGGCTTTTAATCAGCTTTTTTGCATACACATTACTAGGACATAGTCATAATATCCTTGGCCTCTTTTTTGAGATGTGGGGATTTTGCAAGCCTTTAGAGCCAAGCTGTGATTAACAAAATACAGCCATTCACATAAATAGCTTTTAAAAAAAAATCCTCTGCTATATAAACATCCTGTCTGCTACCTGATAAAATTCAAAGCATTGTTAAATGTACTAGAAGAGCTCCGTGTAAGCTCGAAAGCTCTTTCACCAACAGAAGTTGGTCCAATAAAAGATATTACCTCAACCACCTTGTCTGTCTAATATCCTGGGGCCAACACGGCTACAACTACACTCTAAAGTAAAAAGACACAGAAACAGAACCCCAAGGAGCAGGGCCGGCTCCAGGCACCAGCTTGGCAAGCAGGTGCTTGGGGCAGCCACTCTGGAGAGGGGCGGCACGTCCAGCTATTAGGTGGCAATTCGGCGGACGGTCCCTCACTCCCGCTCGGAGCGAAGGACCTCCCGCCGAATTGCCGCCACAGATCGCAATCGCGGGTTTTTTTTGGCTGCCTGGGGCAGCAAAAACCCTGGAGCCAGCCCTGCCAAGGAGCATGTCAGTTTAAGTACTAGATCACCATAGCGACCCACTGCATATACCTTACAGACCCATAAAAGCCTTTGCAGGATGGCAAATGCTAAATAATACAGGAACCCATTACCATAAAGCAATCTACTAAATCACTACTGCACAGACCTATTAAAGATTTAAAATCACAAGCTTATGACTTTAGGAATCAGTTGCTTAATTTGGATTCACTTCATCTGCTGCTAATTTATTGAAGCTGGTTTCTTAAAAAATAAAGAACTGATGTATATTAAATAGAGTATAGTGAGATCTGCAATGTTGTATGTATACAAATCTCTGATTATCACTTCAAAAGTTTTTTTTCTCTTACTTAATTGGCCTCTCAGAGTTGGTAAGACAACTCCCACCTGTTCATGCTCTCTGTATGTGTGTATATATATCTCCTCAATGTTTCACTCTATATGCATCCGAAGAAGTGGGTTGTAGCCCACGAAAGCTTATGCTCTAATAAATTTGTTAGTCTCTAAGGTGCCACAAGTACTCCTGTTCTTTTTGCGGATACAGACTAACACGGCTGCTACTCTGAAACATGTATTTTAAAGTCTTCAACACAGTATACTATTTATCGTAAGTGGTACAAACCCTTGTTTCTTTAAGACAGTTATGCTTTTAAAACTGATCTCCTCTTTCAGTAAGCACAAGAAAAATTATTTCAATAGCAAATCTTTCTACAGTTTGATCATTTATTCTTTCCACTAAAACAAGATAAAATCTGATGGCAAATAATAGTTTATTATTAACCGCAGGCCACAAGCCATCACCCTACTCCAAATTATATTGGCTGAGAATAAACTCTGCACTATTGATACAGTTTGTCTTACTCTGTTTTCATCTGGAAATCAGCCTGTGCCCTACTTTTAAACAGGTCTATTCTGCCATCCTCCCTGCAACAGGCATTGCTTCCCTTTACTAGTACATTGACATCACAATCCCATGTTATTAATTAGTCAGATTAATCATAAAATGAAATAGGCATTGGCTCTGCTGCAACCAATCAGCATAATGAACACAGCTAAAGAAGGAGATATAGAAAGGAAGTATGTGAATTAAATTAGAAGCAATTGATGGGATAGCAGGGTCACTATTGCTTTACCACTGCAAGCACAAATTAGGTATTTGTTTGTGCAGGTAGAGGCAGGATACTGTTAAACTGACAGATTCAGAGGCACTGCTTGCCACTTGGACACACAAACTTGCATGCATATTCATGGTGTTTGTGCACATCAGTTCGATACACTATTTGTACATGCATGCGGGTGTGTGTGTTAAATTCCACTCCTTTTTGAAATTCAGGGTCTAAATTGCAATTTAGAATCATTACTGGAACTAATTAAACTGGAGTTTTTAACCATCATTAGACAAATAAGATTGCAGTTACTGAAACATTTAAATGCTGTGTCACCCGATTCCATGAAACCTTATATTTAAACAGAGCTGTAAAAATTACAGTAATATAACTCTACATTTAATGATCATTCACTTTCAAATGGTATTTGCATACACATTTAAGTGTTCCAAACAATAATATTATCTAGGCCAGGGGTCGGCAACGTTTGGCATGCGGCTCGCCAGGATAAGCACCCTGGCAGGCTGGGCCAGTTTATTTACCTGCTGATGCGGCAGGTTCAGCCGATCGCGGCCCCCACTTGCTGCGGTTCGCCGTCCTGGGCCAATGAGGGCAGCGGGAAGCGGCGCGGGATGTGCTGGCCGTGGCTTCCCACCGCCCCCACTGGCCCGGGACGGCGAACCGCGGCCACTGGGGGCTGCTATCGGCCGAACCTGCCAGGTCAGCAGGTAAATAAACTGGCCCGGCCCGCCAGGGTGCTTACCCTGACGAGCCGCGTGCCAAACATTGCCAACCCCTGATCTAGGCTTTGTTTTAGACTATTTAAAGAAAAATAAATCCTCCCTAAAATGAAGTAAAGGCACTTCACATGCAACATGTTACAAAATGTTGATATTAGAAGTGGGCAAGTTTATTTATAAATAGCTATTTGTTTGACTAATTTAGCTTTTTTTATTGGTAGGGAGGGGTGGAAAGGGAGACGGGTCAAACTATTTTCCTGAATTACTTTGTTTTTCCTCAGTCATTCACCAAATCACTGCTGATGCCACTTGGGAAGATGTGGAAAGAAAAAAACAACACCCTAATAATTGGATTAATGGACCAGGCCACAACTTTCATTGAAATGCAATCACTTAAACTGCACCTGGAAGCTCAGAGATCCTGCATTATTAAATAGTTATAAAACTTTGTAATAGACCACCCTTGCTAGGCAGCCTCCAGTCTGTATCCCCAAATGTACTGAGAATAATGTTGTTTCACCTTTATTAGAAGACCACTTCTGTTATCTACATTATTTTTGTAGGACCCTGGTGTGGTTACTTAAGACAGGTTTGACTGTATATTACTCTCACGTTTAGAGATTACGCATTGCACACTGCATGTCTGTGTTCGTTTTAGGCATTGTACTGTTTTGGATCTGATCTGAATTAGACCCAGTCCTCAAGTCCTTGTTTAATCCTGTTTCAGGCAAAACTCACACGGATTTTAATGATTTCTGAGCTTTGACTGCAATGGGAATATTGTCTGAACTAGGACTGAGTATGGATTTGAGGACTGGATTCCATGTTAGGAAAGAGCAGAATGCCAGTCAGAAATATAGAGAGAGATTATTATGCAAAAGCTAAGTATTATTTTATTATAATTCTGGATCGTAGATATTATAGAAGTATCTGTGTGGGCAGTTGTAGGAGTGAGAAGTTGATTTAGTCTTCGTACTTACCACACATTGTCAGTCTCCCCGAAGAGAAGCCAATGAAAGAGGCTATTGCAGTGGCATTGGTTTGTGATGCGGACATCTGCCCAACAGGAAATAACATTCATCCAGTTAGGCTTGGGGAACTAGCCCAGTCTTGGTGAAATTCCTGAAGAAAAATGTGGGAATGGTTACTATGTGAACCCCAGAATCTCCAAAGGGTGTGTCTACACTGCAATTAAACCCCCGTTTAATTGTGGTGTTGATGTTTGGGCTCAGGCTGGAGCCTGGGCTCTAGGACCCTGGAAGGTGGGAGGGTCCCAGATCTCGGGCTGCAGCCGCAATCATACAGTCCCTTAGCCTGAGCCCTGTGAGTCTGAGTCAGCTGTCGTGGACTAGCCGTGGGTGTCTAATTGCAGTGTAGACATACCCTAAAAGGCTTTAGGAGAGTACAGAAGCAGGGTCAGGTCACCAGACCTCATGAAAAATATAGCAGTAAACCCAGGAAACCTTGGGGATTGTGGGAGGAAAAGTTTAGTACATGTGCTGGGGAAGTATGACTGTCCAAAATTCATTAACCCAGGTCCTCCAAACTTTCATTGATGCAGATATTCATAGTCCCATTTCAAACCTCTGACCACCTTTGTTTGGATGAAACCAGGATCTTTCACACAGCCCTAGCTAACAGTGACCTCAAGTTATCACCTGATGGCTGTTTGGTAGTCTCTGTGGAATGAGTTGGCGGTCTCCGTTCCTATTGGATGGCGGTTTGCACCATAAAATCAAAATGGTCACTTTTATTGTCAATTGTTGAAGAGGAACATCAACATTTGACAGGTAAAGAGGCAGGGAAATAGCCCACATTAGGCAGCCACCCTGAATAAGGAAGACAGGGAGGAAAGTGGCTACTTAGCATGTCCAGAAGATTCCACTTGGGGGCAGTCATGCTACCACCCCCAGAAAATAAAAAGCAAAGTTAAGTGTGTGTGTGTAGGTCCTGTGACAGGGTGTTTCTTATAACACCTTGGGCCAGGTGCAGGGTTTTCTTAATGGTAAAGGTTCTGAAGAACCTAGAGCACCAAGCAAACCAGCAGAAGTTAGTCTGTTGCCATCACCTGCAAAATTGGACCCTGAAGGATCTGGAAAATGTAAACTATATAAACAGAGATACAAATAAGATACAGTAAGATTTGTTCAGCCCTAATAACTACCAACTGGGGCCAGAGAGTGACTAGTCACCCCAGAGATGTGGGGCTCCTCTCCCTGTACCAGTTCTCTGAACCAGCCAGTCCCCCACTAGTTCTTTCAAATTCACTGGTTACTCAAGTACCCACCTCGAAGTTATTCACTCCATTAGCTGTTTTTGCAGTTTCTCAGAGTTTGAAGCAACTAGTCTTGAGCCTGCTGCATAATATAAAACGTGTTCAGGAAGCATTTTAATCGGCACTTGATGCTACATCAACTCAAGCATCTCCTCCTAATGGTTTTGTTTTAAATTAAACCACAAACACCTAATGGGTTATAGAAAGCAACTCAAATGAGATTATTACCTTTAAAATAAATCAGAGCAAATGTCCACTAGAGGGAAGCCTCCACCACAGCTGACAATGCTCACTGAAGGGAAATAAAACAAGCCTTCCTTATTATTAAACAAATGTTCTAGGCTGAGAATCACTGTTCATCTGAAGAAAAGTACACAGAGCTCTCACTGTAATTTGAATGCAATAGGGAAATTTAATACAAGCATCTTAATACTATTGAGCTAGTTCCTGAGCTAACATAAACCAGTGTCAACTACAGTAGAGCTATGCAGATTTACATCAGCTGAGGGCTTGGCCTTTTGTCTGTATATTCCAAATGATTTATAAAGTTTTGGGCTAAATATGAGCTCTGGGAGGAACATGCAGCTGTTCAGTGGATGATCTGTTACTAAAAAAAAAAAAAAAACCTGATCAATAGGCTGTGGAATGAGTTTGATTTCAATAACTCCCAGCACATCCTAAATCTGTTCTTCGTTTGGCATCAGAAATCACAGCTCAAACAAGCCCATTTGCGTATCCTAGGCAGTTTTTTTTTTTTAAAACCACAATCCCCTTCCTATCATAAATAATGCACATACACACTTTGGAAATTGCTTACTTGTTTTAATTAATATACTTAGAAACATGCAGGAAGTCAGTTTCAGAGTGTTAGGGCCCTATTGTCCCCTACACAGGCTACTCCTGCACAGGGAATGGAAAACATCATGAGTTTACACCTATAGAATTTCCTTGCCTTTTTTAATTTGGGTGGGATGTGGTTTTCCTTCTGAAGAAGGAAGCAAGAGATTTGGGTCTGTGCAGTTTTGGGGGCTCTACAGAGGAACAGGGCCATCTCTGCAATGGCTCTTGGCTTCTGCACTCCCTCTCTCACCCCCAGCACGCTCCAGCCCTAGGCACTAAGCATGGCACTTGCAAGAGTCCCAGACTTAAATGTGATTTTATTTGCAACTGCATGTTCCATGGTAGCCTGTCCATAGATCTCTGAGTTAGATGCCAATTCTTTTTATAAGCAATTGGGTCAAAATGTTCAGTCTCACAGACATTTCTGTTGGAAACCTGAAACACAGGTACAGGGCTTGTGAATAAAGCTCGCAAAGTCAGAACTTAAGTGTTGGGAAAACTTGTACTACTTTTGCTCTTACAGCTACTTTGTAGATAAAGAGAGGACTTCATTCTCCTGGACTTTCAAGCCTGGATTCTCCTGTTGGGAAGATTGTGGGGTACAGTAGGTTAACGCAGGGGGTTAAGGCTTCTGGGGTCTATTCTCAGCTCTGACACTGATCTGCTGTGTGACCGTAGCCAAGTTGTCTCCCTGGATGCTCCTGTTATACCTCTGACCTCACCCTGTACTTACTTCTTTCAGTGCTCCCTTGTCATCAGCTGACCCTAGTTTTCCTTTTGGCCCTCCCCTCCACTGTTGGGGAGTCTGTTGTTCTTGAGATGATGGTGCCCTTTCAGAAATTCTGCCACTGTCATCAGCTAATGATCAAAGACGCCAGGATTTTTTCCTAACAAAGAATTCGCTTAAACGTTAAAATAAAATTGTTACACAACTTAATGTAACAGTGAGCTACAGTATTAATTTCATTTCATAAATATTGTACAGTACACTGCATCTAGGCAGCTTTCCTCCCCAAAACTGAACGCACTGTTATACCCATAGAGCAATGGGTGGTCCAGAAACTGGTCTGCTCTGCTTTTTGGAGAGCTGGACTCATCATCACCACAGAGATGTTTAATAAAACTATTTGTTGAACAATGGTTTTATCTCAGTATGTGATCACAGCTGTTTTACTTTAGCAATGTGGCCATGCAAGCAATTAAATCCATATTCCTCCTTGGCTATTTATTTTCATGGAGTAGTTCTCAGTGCATTGTCAAGAAAGAATTCTTTGTGAATTGCAAAGAAAAAGTTAAAATAGAATTGGATCTATGTCTATATCTATTTGTAATTCCTTTTATTACCTTTACATTACACTGACATTTAGTGGGGAACTGAAAACAGTGTAAAAACAGACCCATTATTTGTAGGATTGTATTTCAAATGATTTCATTCTATTGCTCTCAGCAGATTTTTCCAGTCATCAAAAGCCATGTTCAATTGTTAGAAAAGTTAAGTGCTATCTTCCCCTTACAACATCGAAAGAAAAAAAATGTAGAAAATGCATTTTGGTAAAATAAAATAGTGTTTTTAGAGTACCATGCAATTACCTTGTTCAACTAAATAAATAGAACTAATCCTTAAATCTCATAATTTTATAAAACCAGCCATTTCAGCCTTCCTGCTGCCTTTCAATGAGCTGTTGTTTAATGAAACTGTCACTTCTGTATGCATTTGCTGAATCTGATTTTGCCGCTGCAGCTTGTATTTACTTGTATGGTGTTCTGCAGCTTCACTAATGTGAAGGCTACTGCTGGAGTGTGTAAGCCATGTGGGCTTGCCACTAGCAGATAGTAAACTCAGAATCAGTGCTTGTCTCTGGCTGGCAGACAGGACAATAGAGAGCCCCCTGGAAAGCTAACAGTGATTCCAACTGTTCATGTTCTCCTCTTGAATCAGTATGGAGATAAGTTCAATTGCTAGTTGCATCTGAATCTGATGTGTGTATGCTATTGCAAATAGCACGTCTGATATGAAGCATGCATTGTTACTGAGTCAACGAAACTATAATGAAAGTGTTGCCGTTTCAATAATATTGAAAGAAGCATATAGTATTTGTCGTCTTCCTGCACTCCTCCCTATTTACAATTACTGAGGTTTCACTCCTGCTTTCTTCCTCTAACCTTCCACCTGCCCCAGCAAATCTATTGTGACCTCCCTTGCCCTTATTCCCTGACTTCCTCACCTTGCCCTTTAAACTTTCACTCCCATCAGGTTCCTTCCCCTCATAATACAAACTAGTTATGGTCACCCACATCCAAATAATGCCACCCTTGATGCCCTCTCCATTGCCAGCTAGTGCCCATCTCCTTCACCTCCAAATGTTGCCTTCAGTTCCTCTTGTAATGCTTTCCGGGAGTACCCAGGGTTGAGAGGGGATCTCACTATCACCTGCCCTTAGTGTGAGGAAGTATTGTCTGTGCCTGCCAGGGGTCAGCTCCCCAACTCCACTAGCCATGGGCAACATAAACACTCTCCTCTGGACTTTGCAGGTCCTGCTGTCTCTCTGCAGGTTAGCAATGGTCACACTCCAACCCTTGAGCCCTCTGTCTCCTTGGAGTGTCAAGACCCTGGTCCACTGGACACTCAAGTATTCACAGATTCACTGCTTCCAAAGGAACAGTATACCCCAGCTTAACAGTTCCACCTCAGATCACCGTGCCGCTTAACACACAGCACTTAGATATGTTTAGTGTTAAATCAAGTACAAGTTTATTTAACAAAGCCAGGTTGGCTGGGATCCTCCTTTCATGAGGTAGGCAAGCTGACAGCTTGCCTCCTAGGTGAAGAATTCTGTGCGTTTCTTTGCTCACCAAGATAGGCCAGTTCCATCCTTTGTCTTTATTCATAAAGATGACACCCCCTGCTGCTTGTTTCAACCTGTACATTTCCTCTGATGTAGATTTCACAATCTCTCCTTTTGCCTATGGCTCAGTACAAAAATAGGCCTACATTGTGGGGCATACAATACACAGATGACTAAACAGGGGAATAAGTGTCTCCTACCTCCTGCCTGAAAGGAACATTTCCGAGATGTGACCTGCCTTAACCCCAAAACATTAAGAACATAATTTATAGAATATATACGTAACTTCTTAAATATTGTCTGTACATACATTTGGTAATGGTTATGATGACCAGCAGGCTACTGGCTTTCAGCGGAGACCTCATCCTTTGGTGAACTATTATGCATCTTTGTTCCAGGGGATGCCTGTAAAACCCTATATACCCCGTGTCCTCTCCTAGTTGGCACCAAGGGGTCCCGGTGTTACACCTCTCCTCAAATTCCACCCTGGATCCTATCTGATTTGGTGTCCAGCCTCCACTGAAACTGCTTTCATCAAGATCTGTAGTGACCTCCTCAGGGTTAAGTCTTAGGGCTTCTTATGTTCTACTCTATCTTCATTGTCCTTCACCTCCTGGCAGCTTTTGACTTGGCTGATCCTATCTTGCTTTTGTAAATCCATTATCTCCTGTTTCTCCTCCTCCTCCCTATTCCTTCCTTCAGTGTTGCTTTTGGTAGGTCCTCCTCATCCCATCTCCCACTTTCTGTGGGGGGTAATTTGAATTAAAAACGTGGAAAATATTTTTCTTGTTTTCCCACCAACTCCAATTCGATCCCCATTAAATTCAATGAAAAGACAACTATAATCTTCAATGGGAATTAGATCATGTGCATAATGCATAGTTTTCCACTCCTACAACAACAGTTGATTTAGTTGCTGTAGTGTATTTAATCTCTGATTTGGTTTCAGCAACCAATAACATGCAATACAACCTGCTGCAATTACATTACTCAGTTAGTTATAACAGTCCTTTGCAAAGACAAACCTCCCGTGACTCAGTAGTTCAGGATCATCACATCACTGCTTGGTATGTGCGCTCTGATCCGGGTAATTGCTTTTCTTTAGTCCTATATGATCCATATCACAAACAGGCAGTTGTTACAGTAGTGATTTTAAATATAGAGATAGATATTGCCAGCATAAAACTAAACAGGGATTGTTCATTGTACTTAACAATTACTATTGAAACAAGACAGAAAGCGGTTACGCTGGAGGCGCCCTGTGTTTAGTTTTGGATTACTTTCAAGTAAACCCTTCAGTATTAATAAAATAATGTAGATTTTCACAAAGCCCCCTTAGGCAATTTTTAAAAAAAGCAATAATTCCTGAGAAAGGGTAAGTTGTCAGCACCAATATTTCTGAAATTGTTTCTGTTGCATTGACACTGGCTGATTTATTTGCTTGTTTAGGCGACCTTTTGCTAATATTTAAAAGGGCACAAAAGTATACAATGTTCCCAGCCTGCTTTGTCTGTGCGTACAAAATTCCCACTGAATGCAATTCCCTACTATCTGCTACTGTAACAGGTATGAAACACTACTGGTAAAAACCTCCTGTCAGGGAGATTCACAAGCAAAATCTAATTTTTTTCTAAACCGAGCTGCAGATTTGCATACACGGCCAAATCCTGCTCACCTTACTCTTGTATGCAGTCCCATCGAATGCTATGGGACCAAGTTAGGAGTTTTAAGAGCAGCTAACAGGGAGTTAGGTATCCAACTCCCATTGACTCTGACCTCAATGGCTTCCAATGACACCTAACTTCCCCAGGCTTCTTTAAAAATCCTAGCCTAGGCCTGTAACATTTGACGGGACTCTGTAGTAATAAGGTGAGCAGGATTTGGCCCTATATAAAACAGAGTCAGAGTTGGATACCTAACTCCCTCCCAGCCCCAGGTAGTAAGATGGGATTGCTCACATGTTGTATGTAGATCACTAGGACTCACCCAATAAGTGTTAAATTTCCTGGCTGCTCAAATATTTACAGAAGAAGTTTCCTCATGAAATGCATTGATTCAAAGGCTCCCTTATGCTATTTCAATCTCTTGAGGTCTATGAAATAATTAAGAGGTAAAGGCCCGATTCTCAGCTGTTGTAAATCAACAGAGCTCTGCTGAAGCCAGTTTACCCCAGTGGAAGATCTAGTTTATATATCAGATCATCAAACACTAGTACTGCACTGCATGTTTCTGTTTCAAACGTATTGCTGTTGGTTTAATCTTCAATTAGATGTGAAAATATTAAAATTAATTGAATAATTAAAATGAAATTACATTTAAATTGTCATGCATTAATGACAATCTTCTCTTTGAAACTTTTAACAACACATCAGATTGTTCGGTGACAAACATTTGAAGATAAAACATGATATTTTGTGCATGTGGCTCCGATGTTGGCAGATTGTAGGATTGATTCTGCACTCTTCACACACTCCAAACTCTTATCGACAACATTTTCCTATTTGCTTTCAGTGACTTCGATGAGAATTTTGAGTGCACTAGTATGCAAGATAGAAGAACAATTTCATCTTTATCATTACTCTCCTAGAATCCCCTTGGCTAAAAGGGAAAAGCTCGCACATCATCAAAATAATCTTATAAGCCTATTAATAAAGAACAGCCTTGTGTACATTTTTATGGCACCATGGACACAACAAGAGTGTTTGTAACCATGTTAAATAGCTCACAAGAGTGTGTCATAATGATATTAAAAACCATAACTAACTGTTACTAAAGGCTAAGGGCATGCTATTTTGCTCTTTAACTAGTCTTTGCTTTGTTTTACATGAGTCTATTCCAAAGGTGACATGAAACTGAGATGGAATTAGGAGAGCCATCCTATATGTTCTTGTGAGATGCCCTTGTAAGACATGTCAGTTTGCTTTTAATTTTCCCTTTGATGCTGTTAACTTGGATTTTGAAAAGTGCCTACCAATATTTTCTGAAAAAGAGATGACATTGCAGAGCAAAGCAATGGCATAGTGGTAATCCAAAGAAACCGGAATGTGAGACTGTGGGCTCAGACACTGGCTGGAGATCACTCAGCCTAGCCACAAATCTAACAATGCTCTGCTCCATGGTAATGCTGGAAAAATCTCCTAATGTCTTGGCTTTTACGAACAGAAAAGAAAAAGTTAAATCCATGGATGGCAACTGTGATAATCATGATTTTGGTCATTTCCAGAGCTGTAAAATTTTCATTGTAGTGATTTGAATTTTTTAATTAAGTCTCTCCCCCCAACCACCTCAATTTTAAAACAAATAAGTGCTAACATGGCTAAACATTTCTCATGCTTGGCTATTCAGAAATGATTCATTTTAATAGCAAGGGCCCTGGTTCAGGAAAGCACTTATAGCATGTGTTAAAGTCTATCCTTATTCAGGAAAGCACTTAAACATGGTTAACTTTAACCCCATGCTGAAGTCCCATTGACTTCAGTCCAGGCCTAATCTGGTTAGAATGGAGCAAGTCTAGAGCAAGCTTGAAGTGTTAAAGTCTGTGGGGGTCAACCAATGTTACACTACTCTACTATGTGAGGGACCTAGGTTCCATGTCTGGTCTCTAGCTTCCCCAACTGGCAGCAATCTCAGCCTTTGAAGAAAGCAATGAGCATTGCTCTGCAGAGAGTTTTGTGTTAGGTTTACAGAGTAACCCTCATCCATTTCTCCTCAGCTAAGAATGATGTTGTGATGCAGGGCCTTAAGGAAGGATGGATGGGAATGTCTCCATTGTGCACCGAGGACCAAAAAAAAAAAAAAAAAAGGGTTCTCTACTGAATAACTAACTAAGTAAATAAATGTTCTTGAAACATAATTTTTGTGGTGGGAAGTATTTGATTTGGCCTTAAATTTAACTAACATTCCCTATTTCCCAAGGAGAAATGGATTTTTCATAAAATAGACAGATACACTGGGCCAAATCTTGAAGACCTTATTCAGTGTTTATTTGGTTAAATTCCCAATGAAGCCAGTGAAAGTTTTACCTTAGTACAGACCAAATAAAAACTGAAGGAATTCAGGTTCGGACTTAGTTTTTTTTAAATCTGTGACCAATATAATCTTGCTCTAGTCTTTTTCATATTATTTAAAGGAAAGCTGTTTCCTGGGAATTTTGGGTATGAAAGGAATACAAGATCAGATCTATGCTTAATATACTGATTTGGCAACACATTGTCAATTCCCATGACATGACAAGGTGAATGACTGTCAAGCCCAGCAAGACAGGTTCAGTTCAGTCTAGAAACTACTTTTATGACATATGAAAGAGGACTGGAAAAGGGCAAATATAGTGCCCATCTATAAAAAGGGAAATAAGGACAACCCAGGGAATTACAGACCAGTCAGCTTAACTTCAGTACTCAGAAAGATAATGGAGCAAATAATTAAGCAATCAATTTGCAAACCGCACCTAGAAGATAATAAGGTGATAAGTAACAGTCAGCATGGATTTTTCAAGAACAAATCATGTCAAAACAACCCAATAGCTTTCTTTGTCAGGGTAACAAGCCTTGTGGATGGGGGGGAGGAGGGGGAAGCAGTAGATTTGATATATCTTGACTTTAGTCAGGCTTTTGATACTGTCCCACATGACTATCTCATAAACAAACTAGGGAAATATAACCTAGATGGAGTACTACAGTAAAAGCTGTTTTATCTGGCATGTTGGGCGGTGCCGGTAAGTGAAAAATGCCAGTTAACTAAGAGGGAGGGAGTTTGGGTGTGGAAGCGGGTGTGGGGCTGGGGCATGGGAGGGGGTGCAAGCTCTGGGAGGGAGTTTGGGTGCAGGAGGGGGCTCGGGGCAGGGCGGTGGGGTGCGGGAATGGGCTTGGGGTGCTGGATCCCGGGGGCACTTACCTCAGGTGGCTTTCCGCAAGCGGCAACCTGTCCTGGCTGCTCCTGGGTGGAAGTGGGGCAGGAAGTGCTGCATGCTGCCTCTGCCCGCAGGCACTGCACCCGTAGCTCCCATTGGCTGTGGTTCCTGGCCAATGGGAGCTGTGGGGACAGCGTGCAGAGCCGACTGCTGTGCCTCTGCCTAGGAGCAGCCAGGACAGGTCGCCACTTCTTGGGAGCCACGCAGAGCCAGGTAGGCAGCTTGCTGGCCCCACGCCAACCAGACTATAAACTGGACTGTCTATGAAGATTAGAAATGCCGTTTATAGAGCTTTCTGGCTGGTATAGGGCCAGATAACACAGCTTTTATTGTATAAGGTGGGTACATAACTGGTTAGAAAACCATTCCCAGAGAGTACTTATCAGTGGTTCAGTCAAGCTAGAAGGGCATACCAAGTGGGTCCACAGAGATCGGTTCTGGGTCTGGTTCTGTTCAATATCTTTATGCCATTATCTAAATCAATGATAGAAAGTACACCTATAAAGCTTGCTGATGATACCAAGCTGGGAGGGGTTGCAAGTGTTTTGGAGAATAGGATTAAAATTCAATATGATCTGAGAAATGGTCTGAAGTAAACAGGATGAAATTCAATAAGGAAAAATGCAAAGTACTCCACTTAGGAAGGAACAATCAGTTGCACACATACAAAATGAGAAATGACTGCCTAGGAAGGAGTACTGCAGAAAGGGATCTGAGGGCCATACTGGATTACAAGCTAAGTATGAGTCAGCAGTAACACTTTTGCAAAAAAGGCAAAAATCATTCTGGGCTGTATTAGCAGGAATGTTGTAAGCAAGACACGAGAAGTAATTCTTCTGCTCTACTCTGCGCTGCGCTGATTAGTCCTCAACTGGAGTATTGTGTCCAGTTCTGGGTGCCACATTTCAGGAAAGATGTGGACAAATTGGAGAAAGTCCAGAGAAGAGCAACAAAAGTGATTAAAGATCTAGAAAACATGACCTATGAAGGAAGATTGAAAACATTGGGTTTGTTTAGTCTGAAGAAGAGAAGACTGAGAGGGGACATAACAGTTTTCAAGTACATAAAAGGTTGTTACAAAGAGGAGGGAGAAAAATTGTTCTACTTAACCTCTGAGAATAGGACAAGCAGCAGCAAGGGCAGTTTAGGTTCATTACCAGGATATCAGATCTGCAACTTTGAAACTTATTAAATAGAAATAAAAACAGCTACTCCTTTTCTTATCCAACTTTTTCAGCTGTGGTTGTTCGGTTTTTCTTCTAGAACATTTGGTACTGTGACTGAGAACCATAAATATTAAGATGAGTGCAAGGAAATCCAGCTAAAGTGCTCGCTTACATCAATAGGAGGCAGTGATGGAGAAGTGTTTCCAGAGTAAACGACGTAGGGGACCTAGTGAATCTGCCCAGAAATAAATTAGGCACTTTAAAAAAAATAAAGTTAAAATTTTGGACAGCTAGAGGGTATAACAGCGTGCACTCACAGCTGTGTCAATGGGCTCAGAGCACAGCATTTCTGCATTAAGTTAAAATGATATGTTCTTATGCTTAAGCATATTAAAAAATCCATGATCTCAAGCTGTGCGTTTTAGCTGGAAGCAGGGAAGAATGGAGGCACAGGCAGGGTGTGTCCATGGGGGACCTAAGCTACAGGAAATTTTTGCTTTCTTAAAAAAAGTTTCTGCTAAGTCATGCTTAGAATAAACCTGAAGAGAGAGTCACAAATAAGACCCACCTGCAGTACTTTTTATTTAATATGTCTATGTTTGTAATGAGTATTTGGAACACAAGAACAGAAGGGCAAAGGAAGTGTTATTTATTCTAGCACAGTAGTTATAGGATCACACACAAGCCATGCAAACCATAGAGGAAATACTCTTTCCAAAAATCTCTCATGCTACATTAATGATTCAGGTCTAGCTTGGAATCTTTGAGTCTCCTTACAGCAGCCTAATTCATTTCTATCTTACCCTGCCAGAGTCTGTATCTTGAGAGGAAAAAATAAACTGCCATCATGTGGAATAGGCCAATAGTTCACCACCATATCCATCTAAAGGGGCACTAGATTAGCTATACCTACAGTAGATATATTTGTACTGCCTGTCATGACAGCATCACTGGTTAAGACCCCTAACCTCTGGCTGAGTTACCAAAGTCCTCAAATCATGGTGTAAAGACTTCAAGTTACTGCAAATTCACCATTTACACTAGTTTAAACCTGGAAGTGACTCATGCCCCATGCTGCAGAGGAAGGTGAAAACCGCTTAGGGTCTCTGCCAATCTGACCCAGGGGAAAATTCCTTCCTGACCCCAAATACGGCGATCCATTACCAGGGCTGGCTCTACTGTTTTTGCTGCCCCAAGCAGCACGTGGAATTGCCACCATGGACGGCGGGGGCAGTCCGTGTGCCGTTCGGGTGGCACCCGCGTTTCCGTGGCAGCGGCAATTCAGCAGCAGCTTCTGTCTTCAGCCGGAAAACAGAAGCCGCCGAATTGCCGCTGCGGGCAGTTGAACATAGAAGCTGCCGCCAAATTGCTGCCACCACGGAAACGTGTGTGCCGCCCTAATGGCACATGGACAGCCCCCACCATCCGCGGTGGCAATTCTGCACGCTGCTTGGGGGGGGAGCAAAAACACACAGACTGCCGCCCCTTGCAGATTGCCGCCCCAAGCACCTGCTTGGAATGCTGGTGCCTGGAGCCGGCCCTGTCCGTTACACGCTGAACGTGTGGGCAAAGACCCTGAGCACGTGGGCTGAGAATGTGCATATCTGAATTGAAAGTGGTTGCCTCCCAGAAGTATAACACCTCTTAAGTACTTAACTAATAATGTAAAAGACTGGTAGGAGCCAAACCCCCTGGAACTAGAATCTCTAATGTCAGCATTGGATGAAAAGTCTAAGGCTATGTCTACACTGCCCTGCATTTTGTTCTAGGGGGGGCGTGAATAGCAGTGTGCATCAAAGTGTTGCACTGTAAATCCCTGTGCATGTGCTGTGGGTTCCTAGTTCACATTAATGTAGGAACCTTTTAGCTGTTGCCTTCAATGTCCACATAGGGGAATTACAGGGCAGGACTTTGGTGCACGCTACTAGTCATGCACCTGAAGTCTGAACTGCAGGGTAGTGTAGACAAGTCCTAAGAGTCTAAGCTGTGCTGATAAAAAGTACAGGGTTTAAAGTAGTCACAGATAGATCCATTATCATCAATTCATAGTCCAACAAGAGTTGTTAACCTTTTGTTTATGTAATGGTGTAATTGTTAAAACTCTCTCATTTAATTCTTAAAGTAGATACAGTATGCACACTAAGGTAATAATAAAAATAAGTCTGGGTGAAATTCTGACCCCACTGAAGTGAATGGCAAGGTTCCCTTTGGCTTCAGTGGGGCCAGGACTTCACCCCCTATGTTCAGAGTACTACTGCTCTGTACCACCACTATCGTTAAAGGCCGATTCACACTATTATGTCTCTCCACTTTGAATACCTGCATAGTTACTTTACTGCTATTATTTAATGTTTGTATTGCAGTAATGCCTAAAGACCACAACTAAGTTGGTCCCATTGTGCTAGGTGCTGTACAAACATGTAATAAATGACAACCTCTGCCTCAAAGAGCTTACAGTTTAAAGGCACGACATAATAGGTGGCTGAGACAAACAAGGAAACTGGGATGTGGTGGAATCATGATACTTATTCAAACATAGCCTTTTTACAATAATTGATTACATTAGTAGGGGGGAAAGTGGTGGACATTAATTGAATGGTGAGGAGCATGAACAATCTTGCTTTTTTTCACTGGAGAAAAGGCTGAATTACCTAACCTAGGGGGAAATTAAGCCCTGGAGAAAGCAGTTAAGTACCAGTGACTTCAATTTGCAGGGCTGAAAGGTTTACAGGGAGCTAAACTGCTTTGCAGCATCTTTAAAGGCTTTGAAGTGAGCGTGAAATTACACTGTAAACTGTTTACATGCACTAAACCATGCTAGTAATAGGCAGCCAATTTCTTCCATAATAAACTTTACTATATAAGACAAGTTTGAATAGTACAGTAAATATTCCACATAAAATAGGAACATAAAACGGAACGTGCTAAAATATCATGAAGGTGCACTGACAAACCCCACAAAATAATGCATTTTTGAGCAGAGGCCTTAACTCTGCCCTATAAAGATGAAAACACTGTGGGGAATATTTATCTCCAAAAGCAGACATGTAACGATTCAGTACTAGCTCTGCCTACTACTATACTGCTAGTATAGTATATTGACAGTGTGGAACTTTGGCCCTGATTCAGCACTTTGATGGGACTTAAACAGGACCCGTTTAAGTCCCATCAAAGTGCTTTGCTGAGCATACCATTTGTCGTAGGTGATGTTGAGTTTGGATCAAAAGAACAGGAATTTTTTTAGTTAGAGTCAATGAGCACGTGATGTATGCGATAGTGATGTCTAGCTGAGAAAAGCAAATAGCAATTAGTACGAATTGATTTTTTTTGGAGGTTTTTGCACACCAGACTGACCTGCTGTTTGCAGATTGAGATAATCTGCAGGAGTGCGTCCCACCTCCCCACAACCTTCCACACATACCCACCAGTTTAAGCCACAGAGGAAGGGACACTATTAACTGGGCAAGCATAGGCAGTCTATTTCAAACAATAGAAATTCTCTCTTTCTATTAAAAGTCTTTTTTCCCCTAACCCAGGAGAGCTCATGTTATCTTGTTTTCCGAGAAGGTGACAAAGGGAGTTGTGTTTGCTGGGTGTGAGTTGAAATGGTACAATTTCACCCCAAACTAGTTGGGAGGCATGGGACCAGAAAGACTGGGTTGGGGAAGAGACACAAATCTGCCTTGGTTGGGAGGAGGAAGGAGAGAGAGAGAGAGAGAACGAAAGAAATGTGACGGATGACTAAACATAAAGAGCCAGACCCTCAACTGGAGTAAATCAGGGAAGCTCCAATAAAATCAGTGAAACTATATTGGTTTACATCAGCTGAGGATCTGGCCTTCAGACTCTCTCTGGCTTGTTTGAACTAAGCCAAGCAGTGAACCCATAAAAGTTTATGCCATCTCTAATTTGGTATGTCATAAGGGGGTGACTTTTGCTTTTTGTGGCTTTTAAGGACTATGATACCAAGAAACCACATTGATTTTGTTCAGCATTTTTAAGAGACTGATTGGTGTCAGTGGTAATGGGGTTTTTCCCTTGGAGTTTTACATTGCTTCACAGTTGTGGTTTTATTGGGAACAGTCTACTCTTTAACATAGTGCTACAGTGTCTACTTCTGGTGATGTTCCTTGGGGAGCATATATAAATTACTAGTCAAAAGGGTATGTCTGTAAGGAGCCCCCTCCCATCTAACGTTGATGGGTTGTAAGTAGGTTACCTAATTCCTACATAAATGACCTAAGTATGAGGGGGAAAACTAAACAATCTAGAGCATAGATGTGAAAAATTATAAACCTGAATAGTCCATAAATAAAATGAAAAGACTCAATGAGAGGAGGAATTCATGAACAGCAAGCATGGATATTTCCTAGCACTGTAAGAACCATCTTGGAAACATGCCACCTGCTAGAATCTGTAACCAAATCCACCTGTACTACTTGTTTCAGTCTTAAATGATGTGAAACATTTTCCATCTACTGTGTTAGAAGCTGGATTAGAGAAATCAAAGAAAGAGGCTTAACTACTAAGGAAAATAAAAGGAAAGTTGCATTTTCAGACATTTCCTTTGCAGTGAATCAATTTTTGGCCTCCTCTTTGCATCCTCTCCTTCACACTAGACTCCTGGGGGCAGGGGTAACCCATTCATTTCTCCTGCCCTTTTAATCTGGAATTCACTCACAGCATTTCTTGAAGACAATGAGTTGTTTCTTCCCATAGAAATATTTCCTTGGTCCCCACTGCAGCCCAATGTCCCAGTACTCCCCTCCTCCCAGAATGGGGAAAATTTGAGATCTGAGTCTGGATGCAAATTTTACTAGTAGGACTAATTTACTTAATAGACCTGAAGTGAAACTCTGAATCTGAACACTGTTAAACCTGAGAAATGTTCCAGGGGGAAGATCAAGGGGCATTGACTTAAGTGGAGTTATGATAATTTACACTGGGTGAAGATCTGCCTCCAGATCTTGATCTAAATGAACCTTTGCTTGAAGCCTCTCTGTTCTCTTTAGCTTCATGACTGTTACTTAATAATACTGTATATAGAGGTTGCTGTAAATCATACCTCATAGTTCAGTGAGAGTGTGAACTCTACAATCATGCAAAATCCTGGACTAAGGCTGCTAATATAGACTTGAAGATATTGAGCTTGACAGTATTCTGCAAATTTGAAAAATGAAGGTCTCCACTGTTATAGAAAATTAACTGCCCTTGCAAATCAATTAATTAGTCACCTAAATAGGTGCAATTGTTGGTGCAATGTAGCATTTACAATATCAGAGGGTGAATTGAAGTCCACTTAAAAAACAGGGTCAAAATATCTAAGTTTAAGGTATTGATGATATGGACTAACATTTGCAAGTGGTTAGTATAGTTATCTCTTAGTCTAATCATAAGGGTTCTCACACATCACTGTATAGTAACTGGTCACAGTTACTGATTTTAAAATGCAGTGTCCTCTCTCCTCCTCACTTCCCTCCCTGGCTGTAAGTGTTGCTATAACACAGTTGGCAGTGTCAGGAGCCATCTCCTGGCTGGAAGTCCCAGAGAAGCAGTTCCTCTCCTTCAAGGCCTGACCACAGTCCAAGATTTATTTATTTTTTTTAAAAAAGAGGCAAGCAAAATTATCTTGCAGCCCACAAAACAGTCCAGGTTCACCTCACTGTTCCTCACCAGGTAAGAGATAAATACTCTCTGTGAAGGGGTCTGGGTTCCTAACCCCATGAAGTATCTGAGAGGCCCAGGCTCAGCATCCTGGACTCTAATTAAAAGCAAATCAAAGTAAAATAAAGATAGTCCCTCTGCCTCTCTAGAGGGACCAGGCAGCAGACACTCTTCAAAAGCTTTCTGGGTAAGCAGTCCCTGCTCTGTGAGACTAGGGGATCCTAGCTCTGTTCCCCTCTAAGGGTATGTCTACACTACGGGATTAATCCGAATTTAGATAATTCGAATTTGGGAAACAGGTTGTATAAATTCGATTGTGCGTGGCCACACTAAGCACATTAATTCGGTTTTTAACCACATTAATTCGGTGGTGTGCGGCCACACTACCCCATTAATTTAACCACATTAATTCGGTGGTGTGCGGCCACACTAACCCTAATTCGAATTAACAAAATCGATTTTGGCGCTACTCCGCTCGTCGAGGTGGAGTACAGAAATCGATTTTAAGTGCCCTTTAATTCGAATTAACTGGCTCTGTAGTGTGGACGGGTGAAGGGTTAATTCGGATTAACGCTGCTAAATCCGAATTAAAGTCGTAGTGTAGACCAGGCCTAAGTGCTGCCCTGTGCTGTGCTTGGAACCTCCCTTTTAAGGAGCCACCTCACAGGTACACTGGGCCAGAGCTGATTGAGCCCAGAGGAACTATTTTAACTCCTTCCTGAGTAGGGTGGTAACATATCCTACTACATCCCCTTTTATTAATTTAATGTCTGAACTGGGCTAAATACCAACTTTGCTGAAAGTCAGTGTTCCAGTGAACAGAATGGAGAAGACATAGCATGCTCTGTGTGTCAAGATCAGTAGAAATGGAGTCAGAGGACACCAGCAAAACAGGGAATGTGAGGAGTTGCGCTAGACAGAGTAGTGCACAGGGTTTAATAAAGTTCCACTTGTTCAAGTTATCCTGCATTCAGCTTCACACTTTGCTAATGAAACACCTTGAATAGGATAGAGGCAATGGAGGGGGGAAGGTAATTATGGATACTCAGATACTTCTTCCACGCATTTATGGAGTGATAAGGAAAAAGACTGTCTCCTAGGTACAAAAGGAAACTTCTTTCAGGGGAAATAGCATCTCTTTCATGAGGAGATCAAGAAATAAAATGAGAGCCATTTCTCAGTGTCAATTAAAGGCCAATCATACAAATTCTTTTTCAGTGGAGTAATCCTATAGAAGTCAGAGTAAGAACACATGTGAATAAAAGTTTGCATCATTAGGCCTCAAAAGTCAATTACTACTTTGCTTTGGGCAGCAAAATCCTAAAGACTCAGGTGCCTAACTACTGTGACAAAGTTCCTCTATTTTGGTGGGTCCTGCGCTTATTGTCAGATTTTCTTGCCTCAGAGATTCACCATGTGGGTTGGGGGGGAACAGCCCAGAGACCTTCCCCTCTGGAAGAACCCACAGTCCATGTCAATTAGGAGGTTTGGGGGGAACCCAGGCCCACCCTCTATTCTGGGTTCCAGCCCAGGGCCCCGTGGACTGCAGCTGTCTATAGTACCTCCTGTAACAGCTGCATGACAGCTACAACTCCCTGGGCTACTTCCCCATGGCCTCCTCCAAACACCTTCCTTATTCTCACCACAGGACCTGCCACCTGGTGTCCGATAACGCTTGTGCTCCTCAGTCCTCCAGCAGCGCACTCTCAACTCCTTGCACCTCTTGCTCCCAGCTCCTCACACTCACACCACAAACTGAAGTGAGCTCCTTTTCAAACCCAGGTGCCCTGCTTAGCCTGCCTTAATTGATTCTAGCAGCTTCTTCTTAATTGGCTCAAGGTGTCCTAATTAGCCTGCCTGCCTTAACTGGTTCTAGCAGGTTCCTGATTACTCTAGTGCAGCCCCTGCTCTGGTCACTCAGGGAACAGAAAACTACTCATCCAGTGACCAGTATATACTCATCCTCTACCAGACTCCTGTACCCCACTGGTCTGGGTCTGTCACACTACCTTTGGGCATCTGGGCCAAACTCCTACTGAGTTAAGCATGTAAATACCTTTGAGAATGTGGGCCACAGTGCCCATCCTCTTTTACCACCTGCCCACTCCAATACCAGGTCAGGACACTTCTTTGTGTAGATATTTTTGTGCTGTGCTCAGGCAATGTTTTGAAAAAAATAATTAGACAACAATATGGGGAAAATTAGGGGGGGAAATCTTTTGCAAATCTACTAGAAGAGGAAAGGAATCACATTCAGTAAACTATCTTCGATGTTGATACTGTGGCATTTTGTCAGATGTCTTTTGGCATTTTGGAGAAAAAAGTCTTCCTGCAAATATTTATGGTCACTCAAAGTCTGAAGTGGCATTTAGACCGAACGGAAGACCTATAATGTATAGCCTGCTTTGTCATTACAAGGACCAGCTCTTATCAGCTGCCTTTAGAAAGTGACAGGATATAAAGCAAAGTGAATTGGTATAAATTAATTCCCAGTCAAAAAACTAAATCAGAGCGAACCTCAAAATACTGAAGATTGGCTTCATCACTGCAAAATGCCAAATGCTGAATCCAAACCTGAACTATTGTTTCTTTAGTATCAATTTGCTGTGTTTTGCAGACATATTCCCCAACCATAATTTATATAATTAAGTACTGTATATTGTACAAAAACAACACACAGCATTGTACTATGTAATTGGGGCAGGATATCACTTTCCCCTGCAATTTTCACTGTAATTTCAGGGTTGTTTATATTTGTTTCTTAGGAGAATGAAATTGATTGGGACTCACTTGAGGGTGCAGGCTCTTCAAAGATCTCAGAGACATTACCTAAGAAAGAACGATTTCATTATGGAGGGAGCTGTTCTGGTCTCATTAGGTGGGCAGGCTGGAGTGAATCGCAGCCCCAGGGTCGAGTCTATAACCTCTTTGCAAAGCCTGTGTTCACAGATTTTGCTCAGTAGTTCTCTGCAGGGCTTGAAGATGGAGCTGGGATGAAGGATTCCACTATCACCAGATGTGCTTCATGATTATTATACAGCCCTGAAATTGCAGCTGTATCTGTCATCTTTGACTCCCTATGCAAAGGATTTGGCCAACGGATTTGTGAGACCACTCTCTCCATCCTTGCTTGTCCAGTATTTTCTGCTCAAGCTCCCTTCTATGTTTTTATGGAGAGAGAGCGCCACTAAGGAACACGGCTTTTTAGCTCACAGGAGGAGTGGAGTCCCATTGTGCAGTATGCCTCATTGTACAGCTGAAACTTTGCAGTTCTGTGTTTATGACTATGAATCCTGGAGGGCAGGTGTGAGAGAGTGAGTTCATAGGAACTAGTCCCCACAGTGAGGGTAAACACATGGGTAATTCCAAGACAGTTCTCTCTTTTCCTCAGCAGACAATTGTCCCCCCAAGGAAAGTGGAGAGGTGGCTGGGTTAAGTCACAAATGCAAAGGATACCCTGGTCTGTGTGTGTGATGTGGCAGTTTTCTTCAGTGCCAGTTCTGTTCCAGCAGCAGTTACATACTCACCTAACTCCCACCCACAAGCCCTTTCCCACCCTTGCAGTGTTCAATTTTAGTACCAAAATATCCCTGGCAAAGTGTCAGATTGCCCACAGTGCTGCTTTTTCATGAATCAGTCTCCGAAACGTAAAATCATCAGTGTGGTTTTAGGTCTGGCTCTGAGCGACGTGCATTAAAATACCGAGTTATAAAATGTTAGGTAAGAGATGCCAATGTAATATGAAGTCGTCCATGTCTGTCACATTTTACTGAGAGCATAGGACTATTTTACTTTTATTTTTTTTAAACAGCGGCTGCTCTACCTCACTGGTGAATGGAAGTTACAGGTCCCCCTCTGTGCTGAATTGCAGAGGATATGTATTGTTACAGCACCAGCTATTGAGCTTTAGCTCAAGCTGTAGATGCTCACGTGTTTTAGTTGTGGAGGTGCCTGGTTCAGTCCCCAGGGAGGTGTACATCACACTGCTTTTGGCATCTTGTCCCATTATGAGAGTCTCAAATGAGGATGAAAGGAGACAGCACTTTAGTGCTTGAATACCAGATATTAAATGCCACCCACTGGTGCACAAGGGCTGGGCGCTGGAAGGGTCAGTTAAGGGAGCCTTCTCCCATTGAATAAGCTGCATCTCTCTCTAGAGCTCAGGATAAAGCTAGGGCAGGGACCTGAGCTACTCAGCCAGCCTGTGCAGCCCCCTGGGAGTATGGTCTGCTGATTGAGGGGTACCCTGCAGTTAGAGTCCAATCCAACTCTCATTGGCTTCATCTGGAGCTGGATCAGGAACCAACCTTGGGAGGTGCTGAGCTCTTCCTCTGAGGGTTGGAGCTCCCTTGAGCTCCCACTGGCTACACAACATTGGAGTTCAAGGGGCTTGGAAATGGATCAGGTCCCTAGTTTATATCCTGCATTCATCAGGTATTGTTTACTGGGTTTATGTAGAGAGCCAGCACCTGGCCTATGCACTACCTAAATCCTACTGAAGCCATACTTTAAGTCTTATGCTCGCTGTCTGCACCAGCCTGAAGTTTGCATTTTCAGAGCAACAGGAATATGGGTTTATTTCATCCCCCAAACCCACTCAGTGGAATCTTGCCCTAGCTGATAGAATTCCTAGAGTGGGGATTGCATCTGTTAATGTTTCTAATCCCTCTGTCATCACCAGCCAAGGCAGGATTGGCCTCTAATGACTATTACAAACATTTTTTGAGGCTTCATAACCAGGTAGTACAGTAGATTCCTGTTTATTATAAGCTGATAAATCAGCAGCTGTCATTTAATTAATACAGGTTAATGACTGCAAAAGTAATTACTTGGGTTTACTGAAGTATTAATTCTACTGCACCTGAGGTCCTCACTCAAACAATTACGAACAAAACTGTGAAAATGCAGGAGCTACTTTAAGGGAACCATCCTGTGAAAGCTAAATTAAAGACTAAATCCTGCACACATCAAACTCAATGGCAAAATGCCCACAATCTTCAGTGTGAACAGGGTCATATGTACATCATTAAGTGCACGGAGGAAAGAAATTAAGCTCATTTATTGTCCATAATGGCTTCAGCCTATTTCACAGGCTGCTGAATAATCCAGATGCAAGACAGACAACAGGATTTTCTTTAAAGCTATGATGTAGATAGGAAATAAGGCAAATAATCAGAGTAGGGTAGAACTGGAAGCATTTTCTCTGGAGGCAAAATGAATGCGGGTGTGGGTAGGTGAATAGGATTGGGCAAAGCATGAGAGCAGATAATAAGGTGTAAAGAGTCACATATAGGTATGTTCTGTAAATATCCATATTTTCTGTCTGAGCTTCAGAAGTTTGTGAGGTTTGCTAGTCCCTATTTTTTATTCATTCTATAAATTAGTAAGGGCCAATCTGGCTCCCATTGACATCTGCGGGAATCTTTCCACTGACTTCAGAAAGGTTGCCTTAACAATACTGGAAGGAAGAATGGGTTGCATCGTATTATGTCTGAGCTCTACCAATCCTAAGAATCATCTCGCCATCCTGTTTTGTGAGCATTCTTTGCCTACATGTTGTTTTCAGGACTAATGGACCTCATTGAGCTTTCTTCTTCTTCTCATATTCTGCATCTCAGAACATTTCTGATTGCTTTAGCTGGCATGAGCTTGCAGACAAGCTCTCATTCCAATGCTGAGTCCATTTATTTTATTTTCAGCTCATCCTGTTTTCTTAAAGCACCATCTTATGAATTTCATTTCATACAATTTTAAGTGTTTGACAACTTACACGTTCAACGTCCCACCTATACAATGATGGTAAACTGGTTATTTTAATCATCATGCATATCATTTTCATTGGCACTGACTTTGCCACTCCGAGCCCTCCTCATTGTCACCAGTTGTCTCTTTTGTCAGCTTAGACAGATAAAACAGATGCAGCTCCTGCTGGCTCAGTGATGGATCACATGGGGAATTTTAGCAGGATTCCTATTTCCCTGTATTCACACTTACGTCAAACCCTGCCAAAAGCTGAGATTTGGCTCACAGTTTACCTTCGCTCCCCACAAAGATTCTTTACAGAAAAATATACTGTGCTGCATTAGTATAACAAAAAAATATACACTTAATTATTATTAGTATTCCCAAAATGCCTGAAGGCCCCAATCAGAATTGGGGCTCCATTGTGCTAGACACTAAGGCTTGGTCGACATTACAGAGTTAGGTCCACATAAGGCTACTTTTGTCGACCTAACTATATTAGTGTCTGCTCTATAGCCTTGCTTCCGCCAATGTAAGTGCCCTACTACACCAACATCATAACTTCACCTCCACAAGAAGCATAGTTAGGGTGACACAGTACATCTGCTGATGGCTGTGTTGTCAATTTCATGGCTCTGCTGAAGCTCCCAGGCTGCTGCTGGATCACTGCTCCAAGCCGGGCTGCCACCCAGGGTCCCAGCTTAGGCTCCCCCTGGGCTCCCCTGCTCTGAGACCTGCTGCCCTTGGCTCTCAGCCCCCCATCCCGCCGCCTCTCTTCAGACAGTGGAAACGCTCGTGGTGAGGACGCTCACCACCGACAGAAGGAAGGACATCAGACACCGGAGTAATTATTGTGGTGTCTGTAAGTCGACCTAACATAAATCAATCTAAGATTGTAGTGTAGATATGCACTAAACAAATACATAGTAGAAGACAATCCCTTCCCCAACTACAATCCGTTTACAATTTTGGGTGAAGGATGAGGTGTTTGAGAGAGGCAGTGTGGTTTGATGGATAGGGCACTGGAATAGGATTGAGGAGGACTGGAACAGAATTCAGGACTGCCATTGAACTACTCTGTGACCTCAACAAGTCACTTTGTCTCTCATTCTCCTCCCCACCCTTTGCCTATCTTGTCTATTTAAATCATGCGCTGTCTCCTATATTGTAGATGTATAGTGCCTAGTACAGGGGTCGGCAACGTTCGGTGAGCACCCTAGCGGGCTGGGCCAGTTTAATTACCTGCTGACGCAGCAGGTTCGGCCGATCGCGGCCCCCACTCGCCGCGGTTCACCGTCCCGGGCCAATGGGGGCGGCGCGGGCCGAGGGATGTGCTGGCCGCGGCTTCCCGCCGCCCCCATTGGCCTGGGACGGCGAACCGCGGCGAGTGGGGGCCGCGATCGGCCGAACCTGCCGCGTCAGCAGGTAAATAAACTGGCCCGGCCCGCTAGGGTGCTTACCCTGGCGAGCCGCGTGCCGAACGTTGCCGACCCCTGGCCTAGTACAATATGGCTCTAATCTCAGTCAGGTCCTCTAGGTGCTACTGTAATACAAATTATTAATGAAGGGTCATTTTTTCATTTTATCCAAATGGTTTTGTCCACTAATTGATATTACACCGGTGATACCCTATCATCCAAACTGTGAATGGCTTTGCTCATCGGTCTTTTCCTGCTCTACAGACTAAAGATGATGCAGCATTGTGTTTTACCACTCCCTGAGTCTGATTGATCGTGAAACTTACATCCATAGTTGTATCAGCACTTTATATTCATGCAATTCACCTAAGAATGTAATCTAACACACATTGTTAGATACTTTCCCATCCTGTCTTCCCCCTCCACATACAAAAACATGTCCTGGTTTTATATTCATGTTTTAAAAAGAAAAATAAATAAATCAAGATGAATGTCGTATTTGAGTCATAACCTTTGTGTTAATAAAGCAGAGTGAGCCCTGTTGTCTACAGTATGATTTGTCTCTTTATGAATGATGACTTTCTAAGACAGCATATTTCAAAGAGCTATTAAAATGCTTTGTTTTTACCTTGGAAAATTCATACATGAGCTAATGAAAATCTATTTAATCATTACGTTTGTTAAATTAGTCTCTAAAGGGCAATCCTGGTTGTCTTAATTCATTGATTTCAAAGAGAGTTTTGTGTGATTGAGGCAAGCAGGATTTGGCTTTAAATCATTCTAACTGGTGACTTTGGTGTAAGAACTGAACTGATGAAAAATTCTCCACTTTCAAGAGCCCAATCTCACATTTCTTATCTTTAATAGAGGCTTGATGCAAAGCCATTGAAGTCAATGGGAAGAGTTCCATGGTGGCCTTTAAGCAATTCTGGACTCCAAATAATGGAAAGAGTTCCATGGGCTTTTGGTGTGAAAGTAGCAGAGGATAAGACTCGGTTTCATTTACGTTTGCATTTTGCCCATTTTAGTGTAAGCATCTTCAGAAGAAATGGAGAGCAAATTAGCTTTTTTAGCTAAGACTCTTAAGAAACACGATTTTTTTTCTTTAAAAGCACAGTGTTTGTTGTGTGTGAAAAGCTCTAGAATAGACATGTTTTGTGGAGTGAATTCAGTGTGAATGATTATCCAGTGGTTCTACAGAGAATATTTTCTGTGGATTCAGCCTAACAAAACATATGCTTCTTATTATATCGAATACATTTTTTACAATAACCATTTCAACATTATGAAAACGTTTAGATGTTTGCTTTATAATTTATATCCTTTTTTAAATGTCACCTCTTAAAACTCAATCATTTTATGAAAAATATTTCAGCTCCTATAACAATGATTTCACTTGGAAAACAAAGGAAATGCCATCACGTACATGCCAGCTCAAATTGTGTTTGACCTAGTTCAGAATTCATGGGATATTTTAAATATTAAAAAAATATTAAAACTATAAATGTTCATCTGACACTTGATCCCATATTCTCCCTTACTTGTCTACTGGCATTATTCTCTGTTTACTGTAGTCTGTGTCTGACACTACTGCTTTGTTTTCTTGTAACAAACTAGATGACATGAAGTTTGGCCCAAACATGCATTTAATTATTGTATGAAAACAGCAGAGAAAAAAAACCAAACAGCAAAGCTCAGCAAATGGAGTATCGTGCTTTTTGCTTTATTCTTAGGAAAAACAACTTAGAAGTAAACTCTAGTTTATGTATTTCTGATTGGCTGGATTGAGCATCCAAAATTACAGATCCAAGGTTCAGTGACACCAGGTAGATTTTTGAGGCACATACCCAACACTTCTAGAATCTTATAGGGGGCTGATCCAGAGCTCACTGAAGTCAAGGGAAAGATGCCCATTGACCTTGGTGGACTCTGGATCAAAACACTTTAGCCATTCCCTGTCCACTCCAGCGTCTTTCCCCATTACAGCTGATTGAAAGATGCCAACAGTTTTTTGAGGGAAATTTTGAATTTTTTTCACAAGATGTCCTGCAATTTCTTTCTGTTTCGTCAGTTTTATTTCATTATCCCTCTCCTTGCAAGTGGCAAAATACACTCCAAGTGCAAAGCCCGCTTCTTGGGCCTTGCCTTCTCTAGTATAGACACGTAAGCACTGTACACCCAAAATTGAAAACAAAAACAACATGAAACCTCACCCTACTAAAACACTGTGCTGCACAGACCCGTTTCCTCTCGGTGAGAGGAAGAGTAAAAGAATGAAGCATAAGGGACAAATGTTGGTCACGGGGATTAGTGTACTTTTAGAAGACACTAACCTACTATGGTGCTGATGGCAGTGTAAACAATAGAATAGAATAGAATAGAATAGCCAGCTTCTGATACTCTTACTCTGGTTTAGCACTGCATTTCTTTACGATTAATCCACTGATGGCAGCGTGACTATTCACAGAGCAAAGTACTATTTACAATATACGATTTTGTCCCTGAATTTGGATTATAAAAAGATCACATTCCTATTTCTGATTCCTTTCTGTTAAATGAAAACATAAAGTATGGCTGAAAATGGAAATGGAGCACAAAGGACATAAGTCAATAGGCCAAAGGTGTGTGAGACAGAAAGCAAACCAAATCCTGCACAAGCACAATACATCTCACAAATGCAAATGATGAAAATGCAATAATAATAGGCCCATCTGACGATATTAAATCTGGTAAATGGATAAAGAAGTAACTTATTTTACTAATAGAGAATGATAAGGAGAAATTACCTGGTTGTATATTGTACTGTTTGACTATTCGGGGAAAAAAAGACCAAAACCTATTGCCTTACATTTTCATCCACTCCTAAGTATATTATAGGTTTAAGACAGACTTTTTTTGTAAGAAAAATAGGGGATACTGCAAAATAAAGTAGCTGTTTTAAAATGACATCCATAGAGCTTTATCCTGCAACCTTTACTCACATGAGTTTACTTAATTACATGAGTCCTGTTGAAGTCAATAGGATTATACACACAATTAGAACTGCTTGCATGAGTAAGGACTGAAGGATTAGGCTCAGAAATTGTCCCTCTACCAAATAACAGAGGGGAGGGTGGGCATCTCATAAAAGAATTTTAAAACAGCCCTATATCTGCTCTGCAGTGTGTGTCTGTTTAGTATGACTGTTATGAGAGAACTGGACTTGACATAACTCGCAGCCATCTTGTGCACTTAGCCCCCAGGGGCTGGAAGCGAGGACACCACATAGGAATAATTTGGCCTTGCTTAGACAGACAAAACAGCTGCACAGACTGCAGAGTGTTACTATCAGGATAGATACAGTGAAAGGACAGATTCATGAGAAGTGTGTTGAGGGAAGGAGGGGGGAGTGTGGAAAAATGACCTTGATATAGGTGCCTGTGTTTGTAAATTTCTTGCTGACGTTGTTTGGCTGATAAGTAGAATAATGAATTATTATTCGTTGTTGCTAGGGTGTTGCTAGGGACATTATTAGCCTATTAGGGGCTATTATGAGTTATGTGCTTGGTCTGGAGAAAACCTATAAAAAGTTTAGTTAGTGTGTGCACTTTGGAGAAGCTTGGGGGAAGTTTAAGAGGATTTCTACGATCTAGGAGACTGGCACCTAACTCTCCAGAGGCTAGGAGAAAAGCTGGCCACTGGAACCTTGCTGCTGAATCACTTGATACCACCTCAGACTTTGGATAACTATATCTATCTGGGATGAGTCTAGATGATTGCCAGATTTTGATGTGTACTTTAGACTCAATAAAAAAGGATTTTGGGTAGAAGCACTCTTGGGTGTACTAATAATTTATTAGATGGAGGTGCTGTGTCCACCACGGATTTATTTCCCGACACTGCCTGGAAAACAGAGACTAGTTACAATAGCGTTGGGTTCAGATAACCCTCGGTAACACTACTACACAATTAATACAAAGACTCAGGCTGAAAAATGGCATTTTTTCATTTGCAATAATTAAATGACTTTTTAATCTTAGGATCTGCAAAAGTGGAGGCTGGGGGGCAGAATTCACTGATTTGTTTTTTGAAGGCAGAATTTATTGTTGGCCTCTCTCTCAGTCTTTGAGTGAAGATTCTTACAGCTGATTTAGTTCTGATTTTCAGCATGACTCATGGAGTGGCTGATCCCAAGCTTTGCCCCCACACCATACTGACACTCTTGGCCCAAGAAGCTTGTATATCTCCAGCCATATGGGCTAACATTTTCAAAAATGCTTAAGTGACTTAGGATCCTACGTTTCATCTTCAAAAGTGACGTAAGGCCCAATTTTAAAAGGTTTTAGGCACCCAAAGATACAGATAGACACCTAGTGGCATTTTAAAAAGTGCTTAGACACCTAACTCCCATTGAATTCAATGAGAGTTAGAGACCTAACCTGCTTAGGCACTGTTGAAAATTCCACGAGGCACCTATCTGCATCTTTAGATGCTTAAATACCTTTGAACAACTGGCCCTAAGTTTCCTTTTGAAAATGAGACTTTGGTTCCTAAATCACTCAGATGCTTTTGAAAATATTACCCATGATGCCTTTCTGGAGGACCTTTTGTTGGATTCTGAACAGAACAACAAGGGGCTGATCCCTCCTCCAGCTTCTTTGGCTCATGATCGGTTGGTCTTTGCACCCTTTTGTCCCCCTCCAAAATGCAGAATAAGGATAGCAAGGAAGCCCTAATAAGAAGTTAATCTATTTCATGATCTCTTGGTTATATAACATGTAAGACTGCTAAGCTAAATCTATAGCTGCATTACAGCATTTACTCACTCCACTGCAATTGCATCCAAATGAGCAGGAAGTGGAGACACAGTTTCAACTCCCAAAGTTGAAAAAGTTACTCCAACACACTACATGACAGAGCATGGTGGCAAGATGATATTGTAGCACAGGTCAAGCATTTTTCACTGTGCTCTGCATGGAAATTGTGGAATGGAATATTATGCAATTATACACATTTGTAAATATTGATAGACTAACAAAGAATTCTAATTTTCAGATGTCTCACTCTGATAATGTTTGGAGTGTAAACACCTTGAAATTTTCTCCCCTTGGGCAAAGAGTAAATCTTGGCTGTTTTCTTCTTTACATGTTACATCTAATGCTAAGATGAAGTCCAGATTGTAAAAGATTTGTGAGGGCTAAAACACTAAACGACCCACATATACTCTCTCTCCTTTTATATAGGGCTATTAATCCCAGACCTCAAAGTATTTTGACAAGCTTTTATTATTTATGCCTCATACCAACCCCATGTCAGGATGGCAGTAAAATCTCTGACCACAGCAATTTTAACATGGGGAAACTGAGGCCAAAAGGATCAATGACATGTATTTGGGGACACAGTGAATTATTGGATATGCTGGGAATAGAGTCAAGAATAGAGTCAATTCTCACACCCCTGCGCTGGGCACTAATGAATACTGCCACTCAATGACACTTGAGACAAAATTCTCTCCTGTAGCTGAGTTCCACTAGGTAGGTGTCAAGGGGTTCACTCACAACTGGTGGTGCCTCCTCCTGGTCACTCTGCGGAACTCTGACCAGGCATTTCACCCTCTCCTGGCATTGTGTCTCCTGTCGTTCTCTCACCCTGCGACCCCTCTCACTCCAGGAGGTGCAGCCTCCTCTTCATGACTCGACCCTCCGGCCAGATCACCATATGTGTTCCCCCTTTTGGGGTATCAAAGTTCTTCTTGACAAATGGGCTCAGTCTTCCTGCTCACCTCCTCACCAGTGCCACTTTGGCAGTGTGTGGTAGGGGGACCCAGGCCCACCCTCTACTCCGGGTCCTGACTCAGGGATCCTCTCCTCGGCAGGGGTATGACCTATCTCAAACCTTACTGCTCTTTTCCCTGAGCCCTGCCTACCCTTTACCCTTCCAGGCCCTGTGTGGGGTGCACCCCCCATCACAGCAGGGTGCATTAATCCACTTACAGCGCCCTGATTTTGTGGCTGATCTGTGCCACCCATGCCCTAGTGATGCTTAGAGCAACAGAGGGGCTGCTCTAGGATCCTGTGAGATGGAAGAGTCCCGGAGCTCAGACTTCAGTCTGAGCCAGAACTTCTACACCACAGTTAAACAGCCCCTTAGCCTGAGCCCAAGCCATGGGCTTTTAATTGCAGTGTAGACACACCCAGAGAGAGTGACTGCAGACCAGCTTCCTGGAGCCCCTTTCTGCCTTCTGCTACCTGGCTTTATACAAGTCCCATCCATTCCTATCCAGGTAAGCTTCAGCCTTTAATTAGTCCTCCTTGCTCCCTGGTTCCTCCTCCAGGTGCAGCCTAGGTGTTTAATTGGCCCACTTAGTTACCTTAACCCCTTCAGGGGCTATTGTGGGGAACATACCATCACACTAAATTAGTAATGGCCTATTTTTTAACATGTCAAGGAACCCCAAACTGTATAAAATTCTCCAAGGCTGATTCATTGAGGCTGTATAAAGAGGAATTATTACCTGTGGGCTCTCACATGTGCTCCAGATAGGCCTACTGTATATTTTGTACGTCCCCAAATCATGTCAGTCTTTTTTGTCTCTGCAGCATCAATTAATATCAACAGGTACTTGCTTATTGTTCTCAGTATCACTATTTTCCACCCAGTAGCCTCCATTTAATATATGCGCTTGCTATTTTTTATAAAATATATTAGTTTGCATTAACATCAATTACCGTCCAGCTCATCAAATCGATTTGTGACCAGTTCACATATCCTTCTGTAGTAATTCCCTATCCTCTGCTGTTTGCCATCCTTCCAATTTTGCATATATAGGATCAATATGCCGTCTCTCTTCTCTCATCATAACTAAAGAGCTTCCCCTCTTCTCTTTTCACTCACTAATTAGTTCAAAGTTCTCCTGAACTAAGGATGTTGATTCCCCATCTGCTCTATCTGGGTGTAGCTAGTTAAAAATATTCAAGGATGGTTGCCAAAGTCTGGCTTGAATTATTCAAATTCATAACAGATATATATTGTATAAGTGAATTTCACAAACCAGCATAGGAAACTGGCTTCCAAATTCTTCATTACAAGGTGTATGATACAACTTGGTAAAAAGTGCATGTCCTTTTGGTGAATTTTTATGTGATTTCTCCCTACCATCAGATTGAGTTATTATAGGTTGCATAATGATATCTGAAAGAATGTTCTAATCCTTGTATCCATTAATGGATTAGGATAATGCTGAGGTTATATTAAAAAATATTTGAAGACATCCTCCTTGAACAAAAAGAAGCTTACCCTTAAGCAAGGCAAGATCCCATGAATTCTTTGAAATACTGTTTTAAATGGCTATCTGAAATCTCTTCGTTTTGAAAGTGCATATTTCAAGAGCAGAATGCTTTGTACTTTGGCAATTTATTAACCACCAGTTTTGTGAGACTAGAAACACACGAAGGATAGTGAACTTTGTGAATGTTAAAATAGCAGCCCAATCCTGTAAAGCTTGCTCACATGAGTAAGAAGAATAATCTTGGGGAAGGAAGGCCCTGGCTTAGGAAGCAGGAGAACTGGGTTCAATTCTTGGCTTTATCGTGGTCTGCTCGCATGAGCTTCTTCCCAAGCAATCTTAAATTATACAAATGGGCAATAGGCAATCACACACAAAGTCACATATTGGCCGATCCAACTCAAGTGGAATTTTTCATTGTTTGTAATGGGAGTTGGATTGCATCCATAGAGAAGGTAAGTAATTTGTATTTTCCAAGAACAGCACCTGACACTGTTTTTAAGATAGGGAAAGGGAGCCTCATACTAGACAGGTTTCAGAGTGGTAGCCATGTTAGTCTGTATTAGCAAAAAGAACAGGAGTACTTGTGGCACCTTAGAGACTAACAAATTTATTTGAGCATCGGATGAAGTGGGTTTTAGCCCACGAAAGCTTAGTGGGTTTTAGCCCACGAAAGTTTATGCTCAAATAAATTTGTTAGTCTCTAAGGTGCCACAAGTACTCCTCGTTCTTTTCACACTAGACAGTAGCTCATTACTTCACCAGAGATTCACACTTTTTATATGGCTCTCACAGCTTCTTCCTGGTCTCAAGGTTCTTCTCCTGCTGGCTGAGCGATAAACTGTACATTCCTGTCCAGGGTTATTAAAAGTCAGCTGCCACTTCTGCATTCCTATGTAATCACCTGTTTGTGGCATGGCTTTCCTCTCTAATTAAGGTTTTTATAACTATATATTGCCTTGCTCTGTGCAAAGCCAACAACCCCCCTCTTCTCAGTAATGAGGAGGAGTGTGTAAATTTGTAATCTCTTGAACTAGAAAACATGGAACTCCTTCTGAGAAAACTGGCTCTTTAGACTGTATTTATATAGGGATCCAGTTGCCTGTATGGTATTTCTACATTGCATCTTCCCTGTTGGTCAGTTCACAATGGCATGGGGAAACAGACAGAGAGACACAGTCCTTCACCTGAGACTGAAGGACTCATTAGTAGAGCTGGGCTTGGAATTCATGCCTGGTTCTGTGTTCAAGCCACCAGATCACTTTAGTTATTATAGTTACCACCATCAGTTAATCCACAGTATTATGTTGTCTATAACTGTGATGTTTCAATGATTTTTCAGTATGGTTGAGGCCCATGTTCTGTGAACTATGTAATGATATAGGGAAAGTTTTGATAAGAAAACAAGTTTTGTTGGGACTTGACTAGTAAATTACAGTGTTGATCACTATCATGAACCTCGTTAATGTAAAAATAGCTACAATGTGGCTGAGAGGTATGATCTGAAAAATGGTATTGAGTGCTGTTTCCCAAAGCAGTCTTACACGAAAGAACCAATAAGCACCTCTTTTGGAGCAGTAACTATTTGATTCTGGAAGACTTGAGCTCATCGAAGAGGGAAAGGGAATTCCAATTCTTTGTATAAAGTACAGAGTTGGAAGGGGAGGGGGCAGCAATAACCAAAGTGTCTGCTGGTTCAGTTATTGAAGGGAGGCCTTCAGCTGATTTAAAAGATGTCCCCGAATTGTCTATGGGTGCAAATGTCATGGAGTTTCTGCATATTATAGGATGTCTGTGTCTCGGGAGAATAGAGGTCTCATACCCTACAATGGAGAAGTCATGGTCGAAAGCATGCAAGTGGTGTTCATGTTAGTCATGGTTACAGAATTGTAAATTGGATTTACTGTTACAGTTGAAAAAGAAACACCATCAGAACATTCTATGTGTGTCTAGGAGACAGAGGAGCACTGATTTGGTATTCTGTCCTCTTCCTGCAGACATGCGCTAGCAGAAGCAGCTCCCTATGCCTTTTAAATCTTCTCCCCTAGTCATCTCCATTAGACAGGGCAACATTTTGCTCAGAGGTTCAAAGACAAGCATATCACTTTTTAGGGCAACATTTTAAAATCATTATTCAGATCTGTACACAAAGGTATGTTTTAGAGCCATATTTCTCATGCTGATAGTTTGACCATTAATTTTCAGTTTTAACTTATCTGGCAAATATAAAAATAAATATGAAGGGGCCAGAGTATAGGTGCTCCTATGGATTACTCCATATATACCACGGTCAGAATTCCTGTAGAGAAGCAAAACGCTTCTTGTGCCAGGTTCACCACTCCACAACAGCTTTACACTGGCATGACTCCACTGGAGTTAGTGTTAACCACCGGAAGTAATGGAGATAAACTGGTTAAAAAATGGTGTAATGAAGTGGTGAATCAGGCTTCTTGTATAGGAGTGCTCTCTTTGTGCTTGACATTCTCACCATCTAACAAAGTGGGTATGAAAAGTTTGATTACCAAGTAATCAAAAATAATATGCGGTTTTATTCCATGTTTCATTGAAGAATTGCAAAGTGCTTTGCAAATATTAGTAGTGGATCACAACACCCCGGTGAAATGGTACTTAGAGCCTCCAATTAGACCCACTTTAAATTTGGGCAAAATGTAGATACAAAGAAATTGGGACATTTCCCAAGTCACCCAATGAGTCAGTGTCAGAGGAGAGACCGGAATCCAGGGACCAGATTAATCAATGGAGTTATACCAGGAGGAATTTGGCTTCTGGTCTTTTGACCCCCAGACTCAAGAACTTGAATCTTTGTAATACACTGAATTGCTGGAAATTTTTGCATCACCTTCATATAACTCTTGAGTTGAATAATGAATTCACTGGAAAAATGATGGAATGAAGATAATTAAGATAATACATAGATTAAATTATATAGGATGAATCCTACAGTCCAACCAAGGAAAAACTTTGATGTCAGTGGTAAATGTGCTTGGTAATAGACTGCAAGTTTGGTCTCTAAATATATAGGCTATTTACAAATCTCTCTTCAAGAACGCTTTTTGGATGAAGTTCTTCTGTTGGCTTTAGGCTTCTGAAATGTACAGAAGTGAGGACAATCCCAATGGGTTTCAACAGACTTCAGTGGGGATTTGGCTGGAGCGTAGGCTAGAAAACCAGTCTCAATGCAAGCCTTTTCTTCAACTGTGCATTGTCCTGACATGGCTTAATAGTTTTGAAATTCAATGGCAGAAAGACAAAAACAAATCCTCTCTAAAGCAGTATTTCCTCTTGTGTTTCCTGTACTAAGAATCAAGTTGCTGTGAAAGTTTTACCAACAGGGTGAAGCTGTGAAGCCAAAGCTTTCATTCTTTGTCTGTTGCCTAGCATCTAACATTTGATGAATGAATTCACAGCAAAATAAGGTTACTGGAAAGTGTTCAATCTTTTCATGTGGTTAGGACAGCTGTAGGCAATCTGTAGATATAGACTCTTCTGCTATTGGAAACCTATATATGTTTAGGCAATATATGTTCCACTTATGATCTGCCAGAAAACAGATTAAAACCCAAGATCACTATATGAGGATTCCTCTAGGAATGTTTACAGCAAAAAAAGGAATTTCACTAGACAGAAAGTAACCACCATCATCTCACTTTAACAGCTCATGGAAATGAAGCCTCTGTCTGTCTTTAACATGGCTTCCACAAGGGCAGCCTATAATGAGAGATGTCACTTGATCTGTAGGTGCAGTAGAAATTCTCCTGACATAATGTAGCAGGAAAAATGTGTCCACAAAAGATGCATGCGTTACAGCTTTTAAAGACTCCATTTTACCATCTCCATTTCTCCTAAACTGAGACCTGTTCCTCTAACAGAAGGGATGGGCCATCCACAAATCAAACAGCCTTCCACTTGTTCTATAGGCATCTGTGCAAAAGTTCCTCCTGGCCTCCCCTAACCAGTGCCTGGGGGGCAAAACAGATCCCAGAAGCCCCAGTTTCTAGAGCAAGGGCTCTATCATTTAGTAGGATCTATACCAGTGGAGGATAATTTGGCCTGAAGCTTCAAGAAGAATGAGAAGAGGATGGATGGTCTAAATAGCTTCTTGGACACTCCTCACTCACAGACATTGAAGGACTGGAAGAACCTAACGTAAGAAAAGCAAAAGCTCCTGAGAGAGAAAGATTTAGTGTATTCTAAATAGGCCTGAGCCTTTAGGGATTTGCTCACACCAGAGGGAAGTTATTTTGGCAAAAATGTCCAATTATGGTGAGATTTTGAATGACGCTAAACTTCATACTTCTCCAGCATCCCTCAAATTATCTTCCATTGCCAGAGCGGCAAGAATATGGCTTGGTCTACACTTACCCCCCAATTCGAACTAAGGTACGCAGCTTCAGCTACGTGAATAACGTAGCTGAAGTTCGAAGTACCTTAGTTCGAACTTACCTCAGTCCACACGCGGCAGGCAGGCTCCCCCGTCGACTCCGCGGTACTCCTCTCATCTAGCTGGAGTACCGCAGTCGACGGCGATCACTTCCTGGTTCGACTTATCGCATCCAGACACGACGCGATAAGTCGAACCCAGAACTTCGATTTCCAGCCGCCGAACTAGCGGCTGGGTATAGACGTACCCTATGTGAAGAGACCCAACAAGCTCTGGATAGCAAGCAAACTGAACAAAACGCTGTAGTTCTGGCGAAAATCCACAAGATGGGGCAAAAGAAAGGAATCATGCTACAAAAACAACATGCATTTTTGGGGGATTGTAATGACTGTAAAACGGGTGCATCCGTTTTAACATGGATCAAGATGCCATTCCCTCTGTACTTCATATCCATCAGAATCTAAATTTCATTGAGCCTCTGATCACTCGACTGGAAATGTTTGTTCAGTCTGGCCTTTGGCTAACCATTATTCTGTGTCTTTGGTTTGTGCTTTTAGTGGTGGGTGTTTTAGGCCAGCTGGGTTGTTTTGTTTATGAATAGTTGGAATTTGAACTGGTCTGAGTCCTTTATGTTTTTAATAATTATTGAGTAGCAGCCCGGTGTTTGTTATGCAACAATATATTTTTATTATATGAGACAATTAAAAAACCATATAAAAATAGCAGCTTCTGGGCTACATCTAATTTTGTATCACTTGCTACAGCACTTTGTATTTTAATAGATCTGCTGTGATGAACCTAGACCGAGTGGAGATATTTAGACTGAGCTAACCATATAGGGCTCCACTGTAGTTTTAAAAGCCAAACACACGAGACAGAGAGGTAGCTGAGTCTCTGTGTTCTGCCTGCAGGGCAATAAGATATTGAACCCAACAGAGTAGAGGTGAGACTGTAAAACCCAGACAGTATCATTTAGCTCTATGGGGTTATTCAAGTACTTATGAGGGTTTCTTTGATGATTCGTTCAGTTCCCGTCATGATCAAATGTTGCTCACATTTTGTTATAAAGCCCAACGACACCACACAACTCAGTTGTAGAAATTAGTGCCTGTTCAAGTAGAGGAGAAAAGTTTAATTCTGAGCTTCGATGAAAGGTTCAGAGGGCCAACAGCTAGTCCCAGTGAAAGCTTGCTGGCTTCACTTGTATGGTAGACTCCAAAGTTTGCTCCATGGTTTCAAGTTTCATTGCTGACTATTCCAACAGCTCCACCTACCAGTTGTTAAAATATACTCTTAGAAGAAGCTATTTTCTGTATTTCCTATGGAAAGTCAAATGATAATCCAGCTCTTGTTGAGGCACAGAAAACAAAAGATTGTGATTTTGTTAAATACCAATACAGCAGTCAAACAATGCATTCCTATTATGGAAAACTAACAAATATTAATTTCTTTTGTGATCCTAATTGAGACAGCATGTTTAAGTGCTGCTGTGCCCTGCACATTTAAAGACGCACAGTGTATCACCTGGCAGACGTGAGAAGAAAAATCAAAACCGTCATTATAAACTTTATTAATACCTATGGCTTGAAAAGGATAGGTTCACGCTCTGGAGGCTTTTGTTAATTTATTTCAAAATTGCTAGTGCGCTGGACTTTCTGTATGATCTGGATGAAGAGTTAGCTATCCTTGTTGTATGGATTGGGTGGGTTAGTAAGTACTATCTCAGAAACGTTTACTATCCTGGACTGAGTAGGAAAGTAAAAATAATGGGAAAGTGACAGACAGGTGAACTGAAGTAGAGTTTGTGCCTTCTTAAAGTAACCAGCAACAGCGTCTTTATGAGCAGACAATAAAGGATAGCAATCAGAGACCAGCTATGCCTGCTAATGTGGGGGCGGGCAGAGTGAGGGCAGCCTGCTTTAGCAGTTTTACTGAGCATGCTTAGTACAAGCCAAGCAGCAAATCTGGAGGGAGCGGGGTGGGGGACATGACCCCGCATACCCCCCTCAACGCTTCGCCTCTGATAGCAATGACAGCAGGACTGCAAAGCATTGTTCTCTCAGCCCTACCCAACCTCCCAAAAAGAAGTGATACTTTGTCAGCTTCAAAAATGAACTCCCATCTAAATGGGATGGCCTATGCAGGTAAATCCTAAATGATATCCTCTTATAAGAGGACCCTCTCCTAGAATCTTTTCAGGCTTATTGCAAGCTGAGGTATTTTTAGGTCCAAATTCACCTTTTTATTATTTTTGTAGAAAATCAACTGGCCAAATCCAACATACTCCCTTCCACATGTGATAGGCTAAAGGTTATCTGAACTATAATCCCTCTAGAAAAGGCTTACTTAGTTAAAAAGAATGAAACCCAGTCAACATAATCATTTCAGTATTGGAATGATGCTCATAAATTACAATTACCATAAATCCCCATAGTAAAACCCCATACACACAGAGTAGTGGTGAACTCCACTTTCCGTCATTCCTTACCTATCAAAAAATCACAGCAGTAAATTTGGCCTGCATGAAATGTTCATATTCAGTGCCCATTAATTCCTTGATGCATGTGTTAATTTATTTTCTTTCTCCACAATCTGCTGTATTCACTACCTATAAAACCTACTGCTGTGTCTGTCTTTATTGAAGTAAATATATCAAGCATCCTTTCTTTTCTCTATTTGTTATATGGTTGACAATTTCTTACAATATATCTATTTTTAAATCTCATTGGGAGAAAGAACTTCATGGCTTTACTCATGGATGGCAATCAAAGACACAAGCTAATGCATTTTGGAAAGACAGCTTTCTTATCCCCAGTAACTTGTCTTATTTTGTTATGTAACAAACACACCAACCTTGATAATCACCCAGATCCCACTGAATTGGAGTCAAGTGACTAACTCCTTTAGGCTCCATTGAAAATCCATCCTTAGTCGTTGCCTCATTATTTTCTACAATGGTTGAAAACAAAAATTCCTACCGCCAAAGTGTTCAGTATTGCTGTTGCTTTCATTGTTCGCCTTTGGATGCAACAGGGTTGAGTCTCCTCTGCATTGCACTGTGTGTGCAAGCATTATATTCAGTTAGATAACTAATAAATCATGATGTCTTTATCCATAGCTCTAGACAGTATGTAGGCTGCAGTGTCTGTGTAAAGTTAGTGTTAAGTCTTATCACTTTGCACCTACTTTTGAGGTGATTTTCCCCATAGTGCAAAATAGGAAGCTATAGTTACACTCTCATGTACCACTGGACTAAATTTGGCCTGGGAGGTTTCCCATAATTAATGACAAAACCTCAATCCAGCAAAGCACCTAAGCACGAAAGTCAATGGAATTACTCGTGCTCAAAATTAAGCACAGGCTGGATTGTGGCCCAGGCAGTGATCTCAGTAGATATTAACCTAGGCAATGGCTGAGCTGTATGTTGGCTTGTCCAGCTTTCTGATCGGAGTGTTGCCATCGCTGTTTTCAGCTGAAATACCATCACACACACACAAACACACACAAAATTCTTGTGGTATTTTCAGAATAAGCAGCAGAAATACCACAAGAATTCTAATACTTAAGGTATTTGTTTTCTCATGTTATTTCCAAAGGAAATGGTGCGAGGTGCTATATTGCACCACCCGAGTTGGTCTGAAGTGCAGGGGAGTTCTAGCAACATCTCAAAGAAAACAAAAGGGCATCCATGAGAACAGACGTGCTGGTCACCGATCAGCTAGAGCAATACCAGGAGGTGAAAATAAGATACCTGAGTGTGAATCAGAGACATATGTTCACCATGTGGAAACTCTAGCAAAAATAATTGTCTTTGATCTAGTCATAATAGTGCTTCAGAAGGGGTCATGGGGGTGTGTGTGTAGGGGGGAAGAGGGTGAGAGTTTTCAAGTGACAGTATCAAATTCACTGCTGCCATAAATGGGTGCAGTTCCATATATTCCTTTCCATTCCTTTAAGGGGAAAACCAGAGCTGTCGTGTAAAGTCATTAAAGGGGATATATCCTCACTCTGAAAAACGTTTCTGCCCTCCACTCTTGAGATAAAAATGGCTCAAGAATGGTGAGATTAGAAAGCATTTAAAATGTCCTGTTCAGCGTAGTCAATGTTTGGGAAGCACAGATTAGTGTACTCATATGCCAGTGTTCTCACTAGCTTTCTTTGTCTTCAGCACTTAGCAAACTTGATTAGTCCCTCTGTCCACTGCAGGTACTGGGGTATCTCTCCAAAAGGCAGAAGCTCCCATGCAGGCCTTTAAAAGGAGGAATTTAAATAAATACTATACCTTCCTGGAGGGACTGCTATCCTGGCCTAATAATACATACATTATACATTAGGCATATACACTCATGGATGTTGAATTCCTAGGAACATCTTTAGTTTGTTACTAGAGTTACAATCCCCAGAGGCTTAAACTAGCCAGGTGTCATCAAAATTGTGCATGCACAACTGCTGGCACTGTGTCATGATGTACCTTGCAAATACATCAAAGAGACATTCATTTAACTATTTATTTATATCCTCCAAGGCTTCATGTTCCAGCCACAAGTGACGCATCATAATGCAATGGAACAGCCAGAGCATTTAAAAACAATCCGCCTTTGATGTGGGTTGGTTCCACTGGTTTTTCTTTGAAAAATGTGGTTTTCAGCATATACATATTTATTTTACATAAAATAGACCCACATGCCATGTGAAGTTACTTTAGTTCTGCATATTGTCAAAGAATATTCTTTGGTGGGGAAAATTATCTGCGGGGATCCCCTGTCCTCTAAGGACAGTTTCTATAAACGTGCAATCTAATGTAACACTGTTTATTGCTAAGGACTGAGTCCTGCCTCAACCATATTGGGTATGTAGGTACCATTGTGGTTCCTCTATGCAAAATTGGGGGCAAGATTTTCGGACCTTGTGTAGGGGGCATGTAACCACTCTGCAATGTGGTCTGCTGTATGTGGCTCCCCAGTATGCAGAGGAAACTTGGGAAATGGGGCAGGAAGAGAATGTGTGATGGGCATAAGGATATGAAATCAGTGAGAGTTGTGCCTAAACAAAGACTAAGCAAGAGCTGCAGGATTTGAGCAGTGAGGTTTTCTGTACATCAAGGGCTAAATTCAGACCTGATATAAGCAGATACAGCTCCATTTGGGGAGTCATCACTATTCACCCATCACCAAAATCATTGGCTGAAAACCTGGGCCCCACTGAAGTCAATGGGACTTTTGCCATTGACTTCAATGGGGCCAGGATTCCACCTTTCTTCCATGCCTCCAGCACTGGGTATGGAGTTTTGCAGCTGCTTAGGATATGAGCAGAGCTCTGCAACTAGGAAGCACTGGTGTATTGCACAGCTCAGAGCAGCTCTGTCCTGTGAATACGGGTAAAGCCAGGTCTTGGTTCAATGAAACGAGCTGAACAGATGTTTAGTGTTTATTCATAAAATAACCAAATATTTCAATATTTCAAATTTGCCAAGCATAAATCTCCAGCTGCAGATCAATAGTGTCCGGTGTTTGCAAGTTGCTGAATTTTTATTTGATTGCCCAGAGCATCTCTTCTCTGTCTACTGCATTTGCCTAGATCAGGGGTCGGCAACGTTTGGCATGCGGCTCGCCAGGGAAAGCACCCTGGCGGGCTGGGCCAGTTTACTTACCTGCTGATGCGGCAGGTTCGGCCGATCGCGGCCCCCACTTGCCGCGGTTCGCCGTCCTGGGCCAATGGGGGTGGCGGGAAGCGGCGCGGGCGAGAGATGTGCTGGCCGCGGCTTCCCGCCACCCCCATTGGCCCGAGATGGCTAACCGCGGCCAGTGGGGGCTGCAATTGGCCAAACCTGCTGCGTCAGCAGATAAATAAACTGGCCCGGCCCGCCAGGGTGCTTACCCTGGCGAGCCGCGTGCCAAACGTTGCCGACCCCTGGCCTAGATCATAAGAGGGTGGCGTTTTTAAAAGCACCGGGCGCTGGTCTAACTGTTCCCATTGAAGTCAGTGGTCAAGCTCTCATTGACTTCAATGAGAGAAGAGTTAAGTTAGCACAGGGATTTTCAAAAGCACTCTATCTAGAGTACAGAATGCAGCGATTGTTCACACACACTCAGCTGATGAGTTTGGTGCAACAAAACAGTGCCTGATACACTTCCCTTGTGCCAGGGCCCGTGCTAGTACTGGTCCTCACTACTTAAGAGGTTAACACCAGCTGCATTTTCCCCTTCCTTGCTCAGATGCTCAACGGGAGGGTTATAATAAGCCCTCCTTAAAACTCCCCTTTGCTGTGATGCCTACAAAGACCCCTTAATAACGGCTGGGCTTCACGTGTGCTGAGACCTCCTCCTGACGAGTAATGTCTCTGTCACCTTGTGCTCCCTGTCTTTCTGTATTCACCTGTTGTCTCATCTTATAAGTTTGTAAGCTCTTTAGCGGAAGAGACAGTCTTTTTGTTCTGTCTGTACAGCACCCAACACAATGGGGTCTTCATCCATGATTCGGTCTCTTAGGTGCCACCTCATTACAAATACTAAACTATCATCACCATAATAAAGAAAGGGCCACTGGAGAGAAAGAGGTGACGGCCTGTGGCAAGGCAGATGGCCACACCCAGGAACTGAGTGAAATCCATGGGGTCTTTTTGTGATGTTTGTCTTTTCTTATAGTAACTAGCCTTTGATGTTTGCTGATAAAGATTTGTTCCTGCTGATGGATTGCTCATGTTCTATCTCTGTCATCACCCCCACTGACTTACACTCCCATATATAGCTTTATCCCTATCCTACCTCTTCTGCTTCTTTTAGATCCACAGCTGACATAAAGTACTGTAGCTCCGCAGATCTGCTAGCAGAGGATCTGGCCTTTTATTTGGTCCTTAGAACCTAATCTCTCAGCCCAAGAGTCTGAATGGGTTCTATCATAGGGTGACTCTGCTAGGCCCTTGCATGACGGGCCTGCCCCGTCTCAGTTTCCACTCTCAGGAAACACAAGGGTTCTATTCCAGGCTCTCTCAGTTAAATAATACCCCTTCTGGGAGCCAGTGTGTTACAACACATAGGGCAAATCTGCCCATTTCAAAAGTTCCAAAATATAGCCCCTTCCCCAGAACATGTAGTCCTTAAAACCCTGGCTCTTTCCACCAGGGACCACCCCCAGCCTCTCTGTTGGGCCTGCATCCTCACCACACTCCAGTGTCTTCTGCCACACCTAGGCTCCTTGTCCATCCTCTTCTGTCCCTTTGCCAGGACAGCCACCCCAGCTCTTCCAGCTGGAGTGCAACACTGCTCTTCCCAGCTGGGACCGCCACAGCCTCTCTGCTGCAAGATCATCTTTATCAGGGGAGCATCCTCCACCACCCGGGTCCTCTCACTGTTTCCTTGGGTCCAGCTGTCTGCTGTGGAGATGTCAGCAGGTAAGCCCCTCTGCTATCCCTGGCCTTCAGCCCTCTCTGGCTTGGGGACACCAGCCAACAAACCTCTCTTGCTGCTCTCCTGCCTTCTCCATAAAACCACAATCAGACACAGGCAGTGCTTATCTCCTGACTGACTGACTCCATCTGCTCTGACTCACCAGTTATCTTTCTCAGTGGGCCTTTCCCTGTAGCACCCAGGTGCCCCTCGTTAAACCCAACTGGAGCGAGACTTTCAGGCACAGGCCTTGAACATAGCCAGGTTATCATCACTAGCACAAATTCTTTTTATTTAAAGCACTTCTGAAATCCCCTTAGCCATATACATACCTGGGGCACCATTTATTGTAATTAGTGTCTTTCCAGCTACACATATGTGAAATGTTTACACCGTTTGCTTCAAGAATTTCTTGTTTTGCAAGTTCATGCAGGACCCTAGAAATGGCTCACTTAAAATTCACTTCAAAGGGTAAATGAATGCTTTTACAAACCAAGCTTGCGCCAAATGCAGCTGAAGGCAGCCTGAAGCAGAGCAGATACAGCTCCCATGGAAGTCTCTGGACAAACCTGAGGGATAAGGATATGAAGGCTGGCGTAAGTTACAGTGAAGGCTTGATCCTGCACAGAGAGGGTGTGGAATGGTGCTCATAGAACCACAGGTTTTAAAATGTGATGATCAACACAGCAGTGGTGCCAATTAGGGGCAGCCTAGTGGGGGTGGAAGCCCCTCCCCTCATGGTTTTTGCACTTGCTCAAAGTTCCACAGGCTGCAGAACTGGGTTGGCCATGGCCTGACCACTTTAGAATGGCAGTGCTGTACTAAGTCAGCATGGGTGCTGCCAGAGCAGTCCAGAGAGTCGCTCCAGCTGTGTGGTTACCACTGAAATTTGACCCAGCCACCCTCCTGTTTACGTGGCCTGGCCTCGTCCAGATGGAGAGGCAGCTGGGCCAAATGGTGTTACAACCTGGTGCACGGGGAGTCTGTTCTTGTACAGCTGAGCACAGGGGAGTCATCTGAGAACTTGACTCCTGCCTCGTGCGCCGTGTGGGTAAGAGAGAGAAGAGACTCCCTGCTGAGGGAGACTCAGGGTCCCTGCGGGAGGCGTGCAGGTGGGAGTGGGGAAACACGAGCAGGGACCAGAACAGGGTTCCTGCAGTGGGGGAGGCAGGGAAGACACACACAAATTCCCCCCCCCTCACTCCTCCATGAAATATCTGAATTGGCACCACCACAGCACAGTGTGTGCAGGAGAACCCAAATCTACATCATTGAGGGTGCTGCTAGACAGGCACCAGGCAATTTCTGCTTTGTAGCAAGAGTAAAGTCTCTTCAACACAAGGTGGGTTGCAGTTAAGACCATGTCTTCTCAGACATGTCCATTCTCCACCCATGCCATGACCTTTTATGCCCTGTACTCTTTAGAGGGAGGGAGCAAGTGTACAAGGATACTAAGCTATACTAGCAATCAGTGCAGGAGACCGATTCTTAGTGTTACTTGTGTCCATGCAAAGCCTCTGCTGTGCATTGTGTTTCCTGCTGTGTGCTGTATAAGGACTTGGAGAATCAAGAGGTGACATTTTTCGAAAGCGCCTAAATGACTTAGAAACCAAGTCCCAATCTTGGCTTCTAAGTCATTTAGGCGCTTTTGAAAATGTTACCCAAGACCTTTCTGTGTTACATGATCATGTAAAAGAGGTAAGTGGCAAAGAAACATAACTTGCAACAATTTGGAATTCATTGGTGTGCAAAACAAAAACAAGTATAATTACATGCTCAGGGGCTAAAAGGGTTTGAATACACCACTCGGAATAGCATCTATCCATTCCCCATTGATGTTTTTGGTTTCATTTTTAATTAAAAAGTGAATGTTAAAGGCTAGATTTTCAAAATTGCACCAGTTTCCTGCATCCAAGTTTTCTGCACATGCAATATTTATTTTGTAAGTCCAAATCTGTGTGCGCACAAACTCTCAAATTTAGTAGAAGTAGAAGCCCTTTGCAAGTGGCAATAAAGCTGGCATACACACGTATGAGTATTTGCATATGCAAAACCCTAGGGCATGTCTAAATGGTGAATTAGTGCACAGCATGCTAGGGTATAAATTGACAGCGCTGTCAATTTCCACCCACAACTTGCTGGCCATTAGCTTGCTGTATAGACAAGCCCTTAGGACGTGAAAAATTGTGGGCAACATTTTAGAACTCAGCATGAGGCCCCTTTCAAAACTTGGCTCAAAGCATAGCAGAGTGGCAAGTATAATGCAACTGTGTTGGCACCAGTTTTCAGGAGAGACCTAAATTTCACTAGATCAGTGGTTTTCAACCTTTTTTTCATTTTCAGACGCCTAAAAAATTTCAATTGGAGATGCAGACCTCTTTGGAAATCTCAGACATAGTTCGTGGACCCCCAAGGGTCCGTGCTCCATAGGTTGAAAACCACTGCACTAGATTACAACAACAATTCAGCTTGTTCCGTTAGTCCACTTTAAGTTTGCTGGAGGGGAGAATTATCCCAATATAGTCTTAGGAAAGGTTGTTTGTTCCCTTGCAATATCTTGTTCTGAGCTGCTGTAAATTATTTACATTCCCCCAATCAAGCTGTGCAAAATGTTTCACATACAAAGTCAGCCACCACAAATGTACAAGTTGTGCCTTTTAAATCTGTGGCTGGATTTCTGATTAGCATAATTTTTAGACGTCTCCTGAGAACCTATCTAGGATTGCCAGTTAGGGCAAATTAAGGGGCATTACTCAAAGTTCTAAAAATATACAATGGGATTTCACAAAACTGGGTGACTGGGCCACAAAATGGCCAATGAAATTCAATGTTGATAAATGAAAAATAATGTACATTGGAAAACATAATCCCAACTATACATACAAAACGATGGGGCCTAAATTAGCCGTTACTATTCAAGAAAGAGATCTTGGAGTCATTGTGGATAGTTCTCTGAAAACATCCACTCAATATGTAGCGGCAACCATAAAAGCTAACAGAATACTAGGAACCAACAAGAAAGGGATAGATAATAAGACAGAAAATACCATAGTGCCATAATATAAAACCATGGTACACCCACACCTTGAATGCTGCGCACATATCTGGTTGCTCCATCTCAAAAAATATATATTGGAATAGAAAAAGGTACAGAAAAGAGCAGCAAAAATGATTAGGGGTATGCAAGAACTTCCATATAAGGAAAGTTTAATAAGACTGGGACTGTTCAGCTTGGAAATGAAACGACTATGGGGGAGGGGAAGTAGAGGGTTATAAAATCATGACTGGTGTCTACTTTGCTGAGTTGGAGTGTTTATGATATTGAAAAATGTGCTAATAAACATATTATAAAGACAGAAGGCCTTTCCTAAATGCAACTGTCTCTTTTGTGCACATCGGGGTCCTCGTAATAATTCTAATACTTTTGGGTCTGATCACAGGGCAGATCCTGCCAAACCACAGAGTGATAACTGGGATTTCTAATGGATAAATATAACTAATACACTATGATTAGATCAGGTAACATTATTATTACAACTTGAGGGAAAGCCATAACTGATACTTTTGAAGAGAGAAGGTAATCTGATCAAGAGAACTAATGAAAAATGTTGCCATTTTTTCTTTGCAAATATATAGATTCTTTTTTCCCCACACAGCAACAATGTAGAATTTCACTCAATTTGAGAGGGAATTTGATGCCTGCTTGCTATTGTATTCCTGCCTTTAGAAATACAGTATCATGGATAGTAGGTGTAGGTATTTCCTGGGAAACCCATAGAGAATATACAGCTGTTTGTCCAACTGACCAGCAGATGTCCTCATTGTCCCAAACAAATCCAGCTGACAATGCACTTCTTTAGCAGTTAAGTAGGGGACTCTTAAAGAAGAAAGTTCAAAGTTACTCAAACTCTAGATCAGACATTTATACTCACTACCAACATTGGCAATTTTAGATGACCAACTATGCTATAAATAGCGGACAAAGGGAGAAACCTTGGAAATAAGGACAATTGTTGCACAATCTACTATTATGGTGAATACCTCAATTAAAACACATTTGAATATATATATATATATATATATATATATATATATAAATATAAATCAAGCTAAATGGGATAAGCCTTCCTAATTTACATTTAATAAGGCAGCTAAGGGGACAGGGTGGGTTAGGGACTTGGCAATTAGATCTGAAAAATATTATGTCTGGGTTTCTGTTTAGAAGAATGAGGCAAGTACCCACATTTGTTACTCCCTGATAATCATTGAGGGGTCCCTACATACTTGATTTTCAAGTAGTCTAATATTAGCCTAGTAATTAAACTTTTTTATGAAACAAAACATGTAGGGCTGGATTGTGACCCTACAACCCAGCCCAAGTGAGGGGCAGTGATTGTGGCATCACCACAGGAACCATGGCTGAGATTCGAAGAGTTACAATCTGATTCTTGCTTGCCTCTTACTCCAGAGGGAAAGTAACCTGTGCCAGCCTTTTTGCTGATGCCGATTATTCTCCTTCTGTGGTAGCTCTGATGTCCTTGCTGGCTCTTGCCAGAGCTTTGCCCACACCCTGACCACCTGCCATGGGAAGGGGAGTAGCACCCCTACAGTGTCCCCTCCCCTCTCCCCCGCACATGCTCCGGCGATGTGGGTAGCCTGCACAAGGGGGTAAACATTTATTTTCCTCCTTAGTGCCCTGTGCAGGTTCACAGCAGGGTTCACAACCGAGCCCTTCAAATCTGGTTGACTTTGTACATTACATCCACAAATCACTGCGGAGTGAGGCTCTTCTGAGTTTTCTATTGCATCCAACGAATGTCTCCTGTAGGAGTAAGCCAGGGCTTTTGGCACTACCATCAAAAGTCACATATTCCCTGATGGTCATGTTTTTCAACTATGCTTTTAAAAATGTGTCCGATTTTGCATGGGGGAGAGAGTTGATGGGCACCTGTTAATATGAACATTGAGATGCATGACAGTTAAACTTTGCACTGTATCAAAGGCTAAGACAGCTGAAGCAAAGTGATAACACAGTACCTACTCCAAAGACCAGAAGACACTTCTTGCTAGCTGCCCTAGGATGTTAGTCAATAGGAGGAGGCAGAAGGTCCCTCCACAGGAAGATTGCAGCTGGCATGTTCCCTTGATGCACCAGAAAACCTCTGCAGGAATTGCAGCAGAGCTCCTTCTGTGCCAGTGTGGTCTCATTGAGTGAGACAGCTCCTTAAAGAAACCATGTGACCTGTATGGAGTGAGCTTGTACTAAATTCCAGGTGTCTTGGTTTGCAGATCCCACTCTTTCTACGCCACTAGACCAAACTCCCATTCTGAAGACTGCAAAGAACACAGTGGCAGAGCATTATACACTGTAGTGTCTCGATCAATACAGCAAGATGCATTGATATCTCTTGAGCAATAAGGTCTGTCCACATAAATTGTTCTGTAGTCTATTAAAAACTGCTGCTGAAAGTGAGATGAACTATAACCCAGATTCAGCCTAAACCTATCAAACCATGACTGTCTGATGTGACCTGAGTCCCTGTTAAAAGAATAAGTTTTGTGTGTTGAAAAGTGGAAGTGTTAAGGGAAAAGTACAAAAATTCAGCTGCTCTTGGCCCAAATAGCTCAGCATGTCTATTCTTGGAAAGTCTTTTCAAAGCTTTTCAAGATTTTCTTTTCAAATAAGAATTTAACTCTCCTTGGAGCTGAGATGATACTGTCTGGCTTTCTTTACTTATTTCTTGCAGCATGAGCAGATACTCATTTGGGCCAATTCTACAAATGCACCATGTGTGGAAATTCCCTGGAGTTCAATGGGCATTGTACCCAAAGAGTGCTTGTGGGGGAAAAAAGGACCCTTGAGGTTGGAAAAGTCTGAATTTCATATATTTAAAGCTTTACATCTACAAAAAACAAATGTGATCTATTTTCATATCTACAGTTACCAACTATGTCTCATTCCAATGTCCTGTATTTTAAGCACAATGAACAATAAAAGGCAAAGAGGTGTTTGCACATTCTGTAAAGTTCGATGGGACTCTTGCTGCTAGATGATAAAGACTTCTTCTGAAAATGTGTTTATTCTTAGTGCTCAAGCTATGTTCATCCCCAGTCTATTGATAGCGATGCTTCCACAAATAAGAAGTGTGAAAATAAAATACCAACAGACCAAATTCTGCTGTCTGCCAGCATTCTTATCCTGAGTTTACACTGATGAAATTGACTATAGAATTTGGTCCATTTGTTTTTAACTTACCCTTAAATTGCCTGGTTCACTGCCAAATTCTCAGCCACTGTAATTAAATTAAAATCCCTGTTGCTTATTTCAGAAGCTTGCAAACAAGCACACAATAGCCTTAAACATGGAAGCTGAAGGATAAAATTTCTTAGAACTAGTTTTAAAAAATAAGCATTTCTACATAAAGAGCGGATCTTCAATATGAAGCAAAGGATGAATAAACACAGCCTTATACTAATCACTACAGTTTATCTGTTGGTTGTGGGCTCTGATCCAACTCCCACTTAAATTAATGTCAGTCTTTCCACTGATTTTACTGGGAGATGGATAGATCCCATAATGCTCAGTTCCATCCATCAGCTTAGCAGCCACATGAAAAATCCCAAAGTGAGATTTTTAAATATTATTTGAAAATACATTTAAAACTTGTATTTAGATTTGCTGAGTTATAAAACGAATCAACCATGTCTTGAATATCTTTGTTTCAAGTTTAAGCAAAGTGGTCAGATTCTCAGTTGTACCAGTATAAATCCACAGTATTTCCAGTGAAGTGATTTCAGTGAAATGGACTCTGAGTGTATCCAAGGGTTAAGAAGCTGGCTATGTCATTCAATCGTCAGAGACAGAATTTGTCATCAACTAAACAAAATGGAAAACTCTAATCCAAGGAGCTCAAAATAACACAAATGATATGCTAAAGATAAACATTTGTGTATAATGAAAGCTTCTTAAAAGCCATTCATCCAGAAGTTCAGTTGAGCATAGGTTTAAATGTTTAACCTTTGCATTCCAAATTGGTCCAATAACTAAAATTAATTTTCAGCTTTAAGTTTCCTCCATAATGACATGAAGCAATTCACCTGTAAACTCCAGGCCTGTTGCACACGAGTATGAAAACCACAGAAATACACAAAAATCAACATTTTCTAGGAAAAATTCAGATAAGGGTAACTTGCCAAGGATATTTGTAGTTGCCTAATCAGATTCAATTAAGTGCAGTAGGCCAAACTTTGGTCCAACTGAAGTCAATGGCAGTTTTGCCACTGACGTCAATGGGACCAGGTTTTGGCCCAGAATGCTCACCTTCAAAATTGGCTGACATGCTGAAAATGATACATCTGTTCCCATTAACGTGAATTAAACAAGCAAGCTTTATGTGAGTTGAGTTCACATTTATCAATTAATTTAAGATAGCTGGAGTTTAATGTAGTAATTAACAGAAAGCTAAAACATCCAGTTAATCTGACAGTAATGTTTAAGGAAAGGAGGTGCTCATTTCTGCCTAGAAATGATGTCACAGAATGTTATGTATCTTTTAGTTGAAATAGAATTGATGGTCTCTGGTATGATCACTAAAATGAAACTAACAACGGCAGCTTCCCCATGTGAATTACTTAACATGCCTATTCAGATCTTGTTTTGTTTCAAATGAACCACATGCTCTGGGCCCCTTTGTAAAGGGTTGACTTCTGATGCTCAGGCCACAACCCCTGTTGTACTACCTTGGAATGTATTTGGTGAATGAAACCAGCATCACAATTAAGGTGACAATCAACTTTCTTTTTCCACTACCTCTGGCCTCTTCTCCAGCTATATCTTTCCCATCCTGTGAACTCAGATCATTGCTACATGTCCTGTTCTGAGAAGATATCCTCATTCTGGGTGTGTAGATTCTGAAGCAATCAATCAGAGGTCAGATTTGGTCAGGGTGGGATCCTTTTGAAGTTACTCCTAGTTTATGGGAAAGGTGAGACCAGTTCCTGAGCAAACATGCTGAGTGGAAAAAATTCTTTGGTGACAAATTTCTCCATTTTACATCAGACAGAAAACACAGGACACTCAGGCTAAAGTATGGAAAGTAAGTGCATGTCTCAGTAAGCATTCCCCAAGCAAGATGATTTCATATGTTGTCAGCATTTGGCCAACCTTTTATCATTATCAATATAGTCTTCATCTGATGCCAATAGCAAGTTCTCCCCCAAACCTTCAAAACATTATCTTGATTTAAAAAACCAGCTTACAATATTTGTCAGATAATTCATTCCAGTTCAGAGGAGGGGTTAAATTTGACAGTACACTCTCCTAATTTCCTTGTGCCTAGCATGCATTCTGAGTAGCTTCTCATTAAAATGTTTCTCTGATCATGCTGAAACATTTTAGGGAACATTTTAAAATACTCCTTAATAAGGTTGGGCCTGAACCACAACCCTGAAGCCAAACCCCCTGAGTCTTGTGGAGATTTGAAATCCAAACCTAGAGCTGGATCTGAATTTTGGAAATAACAATCCCCCTCTTTATAAACTAAAGCCTAAATCCAAACTACCCCAGCCTTAGGGTGAATGAAATCTGAATCAAAATTTCATTTTGAGATCATTTCTACTATTTCTAAGCATGAGAATTACAAAATACAACACTGGAGACACAAGGTGGGTGAGGTAATATCTTTTATTGGGCCAACTTCTATTGGTGAGGCAGACCAGCTTTCAAACATACACAGAGTCCTTCTTCAGCTTGTCTCTCTCACTTACAGACGTTGGTCCAGTAAAACATATTACCTCACTCGCCTTGTCTCTCTAATAATCTGGGACCAAAACGGCTACAACAACACTGCATACAAAATACAATACACCATCAGGACCGGTGCTAACATTAAGCGAACTAGGCGGTTGCCTAGGGCGCCAAGATTTGGGGGCGCCAAAAAGCGGTGCCCCCAATTTTTTTTTTACACATTCCTCCCCTAGCGTGCGGTCGCCGCTCCACTTCTCCTGCCTCCCAGGCTTGCAATGCCAATCAGCTGTTTGGCGCCGCAAGCCTGGGAGGAGAATTAGAGTGGGGGGCGGCGTGCTCGGGGAGGAGGCGGAGCAGAGGTGAGCTGGGGTGGGGAGCTGCCGCGGGGCGGGGCGCCTCAGGGGAGAAGGAGGGGGAGCTGCTGCGAGGGGCGGCACCTCAGGGCGGGGGGGGGCGGGGCGGGGCGGGCGCAAGGTGGAAGTTTTGCCTAGGGCGCGAAACTTCCTTGCACCGGCCCTGTACACCATGCAGAAGCACCAAACACTGGTACAGGGAGTCAACAGGAGTCATAATGTACAACAAACACAATTCTAGAGCATAAGAATCACTGACTATAATGTCTTGAGGACATTTGTGTACATGGTAGAGAACTTTAAAGCTTCAACTTTCCCTAATACAAGCAGTAACACACAAATGTACTTATATTAGGTACGGCTATTGGGAGGTGTGGTGTATGTAGACTTTGACTTCATGCTTCAGATAAACAGATAGCAAAATCTGTATTGCTTAGCTCTGGATATCTACCTCAGTTATCCAAACCTCAATCTGAAATGCACTGGAACCAAGTCATGTCCTCTGACATCTATTGTTACATTGACTATTCTCTTGATTATCCCAAAACTCAGTTTTCTGCATGTATTAATGTGCCTCATGGCATTGAGCTTTTTAACAAAATGCTCCGTGCTGTCACATAATAGAAATGCAAATGAGGCCTGGCCATTCAGTCATTTCCCATTGCTCACCAACAAATGTCAAAAGAAAGCTCTCTCCCCCGTGGCACACCAACTCAACTGAAGTTCTCAAGCAGCTCTGGGCCACTCTTCTCCCTGTTCACCAACAGGTGTCAACAGTGATCTCCCTACCACACCCAGGCTACCACATCATTTTATTTGGCTTGCCCGTAGGCAGCAGGGGCATAGCCATGGGTGGGCCTGGGTGGATGAGTCAGATTGGCTGGATGAGCTGGCTCTGGTTACTGCCTTCCCATTGGCTCCCAGCTCATCCAGCCAATCTGACTGTGGCTCAACCTCCCCAGCTGTGGGAAAGTCGGGGTGCACCTCTGCCAATGGGGAGGCAGTAACCAGAGTGGGGTAGGGTAACAGCAGAGCCCCTTCCCTGCTGGCATGATAGACAGGCAGCCGGGCCAAATCTGAACAGCGTTCTGATCTGACACACTGAGTCCTGCTGCTCCCAGTCTCTGCCTCAGCTCTGCTTCTCCATGGACACAGACTCTTCCAAGTGGGAAATCCAGGCACCAGGCTCCCCATTGACACAGGCTCCAGCTCCATCCCACCTCCACCCCCAGGTATGGCTACTTCCTCCCCACTGGCTGATATTTTGGGAGCTGAGAGCCAATCAGTGGCCAGCCCCTGCCCCTGCCAGCGGCGTGGGGGGAGCACCTTTGGCCTGGGGCGGGGGTGCTTGGCAGAAGCTGGTTGGCTCTCTGGTCCCAAATAATCAGAAGTAGGGAGGCAGTAACTGGAGCTGGGTGGCATGGGGCAGAGAGCCGGAGCTTGTGTTGATGGAGAAGTGGAGCTGGTATGAGGCAGCAGGAGATTTGCTGAAAGACTGTGTCCCTCTGTGGCCCAGCTCAGTCTTTATTAAAAAAAAAAAAAGAATTCTGTATGGCCTGCCAAAGGGTTTTAGTGGATATTGTGGCCCTCTGCTACCTTAAAGTTGCCCGTCATTGCTCTATGGTTTCAGGCCACAGGGGAAACACTGGTTTGAAGTCTCTGTACTCAGAGTTGTTGCAAGGCAATTTTTAAGAGACTATGCTAGCTTTTAAATATTTATAAGAACAATCTAACTCGTATGAAATGTGAAAGCTCATATTCCCACAAATGCACCTGAGAAATTAATATCTTGGATGAGCAATATGCAAAGATTTTGGTGGAATTAACATGGCTGAAGGTTGGGGAAACTGTGCCAAAACCCAGAGTTTCCATTTTAGGGACATTTAGGATTCCATGAGGGGGAGAAAAGATTCAGTTAAATTGTTTAATATCTTCCACTGATCAAAGTATCATTTTTCTTTTTCTCTTCCTCCAGGAATGTAGAGAGAAAGGAAGAGAGGTTTTGTTCAGTGTTATAATAGAGCTAGATGTTGGGGCACAGGACATGGAAAATTACAATAGGGTCATAGGAGCAACAAGAATTAACTCAGTATGGGAATTTGCTCAACATCTTATATGTCTATACTCAAATGCAAGGAGCATGGGGAATAAACAGGAAGAACTGGAAGTATTACTACATAAGCTAAATTATTACTTAATTGGCATCACAGAGACTTGGTGGGATAAATCTCATGACAGGTATAGAAGGGTATTGTTTGTCCAGGAAGGAAAGGCAGGGGAGAAAAAGGGTGTATATGTTGCATTGTAAATCAAGAATATGTATATACTTGTTCTGAGGTCCAAAAGGAGGTGGGAGACAGACCAATTGAAAATTTCTGGGTAAAGATAAAGGGGAAAAATAGGAATGACATCATGGTAGGGGTCTGTTATAGGCCACCAAATCAGGAAGAGGAGGTGGATGAGGAATTTCTAGAACAAATAACAGAAATATCCAAAACACAAGACCTCATAATAACGGGGGACTTTAATTACTCAGATATCTGTTGGAAAAGTAATATGGCAAAACACTAAATTTCCAGTAAGTTCTTGGAATGTATTGGGGATAACTTTTTTTTTCAGAATGTGTAAGAGGTAACCAGGGAGGCAGCCATTTTATAATTGATGCTGACCATCAGGGAAGAATAGTTGTGAATCTGAAGGTGGAAGGCAATTTGGGTGAACGTGATCATGAAATGGTAGATTTCATGATTCTAAGGAAAGGAAAAGGAGAAAAACAGCTAATATTTCTAGGATGTATTAACAGGAGTGCCATATGTCAGACATGGGAGATAACTGTCCTGCTCAACACAATACTGGTGAGACCTGAGCTGGAGTACTGTGTCCAGTTCTGGGTGCCACACTTTAATAAAGATGTGGACAAATTGGAGAGTCTAGAAGAGAGCAACAAAAACGATAAAAAGTTTAGAAAACCTGACCCATGAAAGGGTGAAAGAATTGGGCATGTTTAGTCCTGAGAAAAGAAGACTGAGGGTCTTCTGAAGTCTTCCAATATGTTAAGGGCTGTTATAAAGGGGATGGTGATCAATTGTTCTCCAGGTCCACTGAATGCAGGACAAGAAGTAATGGGCTGACGCTGCAGCAAGGGATATTTATGTTAGATATTAGGACAAATGTTCTTACTATAAGGGTAGTTAAGTTCTGGAACTGGCTTCCAAGGGAGGTTGTGGAATCCCCATCATGGGAGGTTAACAACAGTTTGGACAAACACCTGTCAGGGATGGTTTAGGTTTACTTGGTCCTGCCTCAGTGCAGAGGGCTGGACTTGACCTCTCAAGGACCCTTCCAGCCCTAAATTTCTATAAAAGAAGTGTGTTTTTGTGTGCTAAATGACTAGATTGCCTTGGAATTCCGAAATGGTGCATGTAATACTCTGGGCCTGATGCATGTGTAAATGAAACACGGGAGCTGAGGCCTTGCTTTATAAACAAGACCACATGACAAATGCCACTGTGATTCTTTAGTCAGTTTTTGTTTGTTCTATACTCATGTAAGTTCCTCTCAAGACTTCCCAGGCCGCAGAGCCATCCTTGTTGTTATCAAAAGCCAGTTCCCCCATGCTACATTAGCTCATACATCATCTACAACCTGTGGACTCTTGCATGATCAGGACTTCGTTCTGTAGTTTATGGGTAACACCTATAAGAAGGGAAGAAGAATTCTATATCTTCATTATTAGAGCTGAGAAAATAATTTGTTGTGAATCATTTACTTGGCAACGTTCATCCCTTTGTTGGTGGAAAGTCAGCAAGCAGATTGCAATTTCCAATTTTCTAGAGCAAACATTTTAAGGGGTTCCTCTTTCACTTTATGGGTTGATTGTGAGAAGTTTGCTGAGAGGCTCCAATACCCAATATGCAAAATTAGGGCAGTGTTGGTTGACAATACTGTCAAGACAGATTTGATTTGTAAGGAGTGGGTCTGAGAGGGAAAGATTAATTAAATGCAGTTTAGGATCTTTGTGATGAATGGTTATGCCAGCTTTCTGTTGGTCTGTAACATTATGAATTGTCTTGTCTATCAATCAAAATGCACTGAGGAAAGATATGTCTGAAGCTATTGGAAAGGAGAGCATGATTCATGAGATAGTGCAGATATGTTTAATTTCACATTCTTCATTAAAGAAGTGTCTGTAGCTGTTCAGCTATATATATATATATAGGCAGCGAAAGATGATTTGATGAGTCTCCAGCTATGTTTCTAATTTGCCATTGTTTTACTACTTTTTTACGCACATCAGCATGGGCTGTGTTCAAACAGAAGTCTTATGAACTGGATCATTCAGGATAAAGTCAACATGCCCTGAAAGACAATTTCTAGATGTTTTTCTTTTACGTGGCACCAAGCTGCAGAGTGGTGGGACCACAGGGAGAAGTGCAGATCATGTACATCATTTATTTATTGCATGCCTGAGGACAAACAAGACTAAAAGGCCCATCTTCAAAATCCCATGGAAGAAATATATAAAAGGGGCATATTACCGCTGCGATCCATGACATACCTCTGCTTATGTAACCCTAGATCACACTGGCCTCTTGAATTCTTATGTTTAATTATATCATAAGAGTTATAGATTCATTCTATATTGCATTATTGTTGGCTGTCAGATGTATGGCAAATATAATGTTCAGTGGACCTGATGCCTTTCAATACAATTTTGTCTAAGGCCTGTATCTAGTTGGTGCTGAACATAATTAGGAAGCACTATTAGACTCTAAAACAAAAGACTTCTTTCTGTCCACCTTTGAAAAGGGGTGTATGAATTTATGTGGGGGTGGTTTTTTTTTTGGTGAGGACGGGGGGAATGGGAGAAATAAAAAGGAGCAGGAGTTTACTAGAGTCATACAGTCTTGCATATCTTATATTTGAGCCTAAACACAAGCAAGTTAGGGCTCTAAACAAATACAGGGCCAATAATATGAGGAAATCAATACAAATCTAAAAAACCCAACAAAAATGAAAAATCCTACCATAGCAGACCATGAAAAGGGAGAAATGCCAGAGATTCCTTGATGCTTACTAGGGACTTTGCTATTGATTTTGCATGGAAGGTGCTCTGATATTATGGTGATAGGTGGCAGAATAAACCCTAAGGTAGGTATGTAGATCTGCAGATGGTGGAAGCTAGCACTGAAATCAGTGGGATGATGCTGATTTTAAACTGTTCAAGGCTCTGGCACACAGCTTCCATTCCAAAAGTGAGGGGCAGCCCAGCATGCCTAATACAGAAGTCTAAGGCCCAAGGAGTGGCATTCTTTACTTTTTACCTTCCTAGACTGTGGAAAAAAAGGGCCTTCAGGAGCCTGGCTAATCAAACCATCTTCTGCTTTTAGTGAGCTCATTTATTTCTGCCATTTTCTCACTTTCTCATCCAAACTGACTCAGAACCGAAACCATTCCAACTTCCCCCTCCCTGATGGGATATTCCCTTTCCTAGCACACTAATGCAGTAGAAGAATGCAATATCCTTGAAATTACAACTCTCTGCCAGGAAAATCAAATTTCATCTAAAAGTATCCTTCATTATTAATAACAAAAATGTATGTAGCACCATATATTTGCATCACACTTTACAAAATGATAAAAGGCACTGCCCCTGCCCTGATGAACATGCAGTCTAAATTAAATAAAGAATATAAGGTCTATCTATTGCAGGCACACATGTAGCCTTGATTACTGTGATATCTAAGCACCTCACTATCCTTGTGGCGGGTAGTGATCGATCTATCGGGGATCGATTTATCACGTCTAGTGTAGATGCGATAAAATCGATCCCCGATCACTCTGCCGTCGACTCCGGAACTCCACTGCAGCGAGAGGCGGAAGTGGAGTCAATGGGGGAGCGACAGCGGTCGACTCGCCGCCATCCTCACAGCCAGGTAAGTCGACCTAAAATACGCAACTTCAGCTACGCTATTCGCGTAGCTGAAGTTGCGTATCTTAGGTTGACCCCCTCACACCCCCTGTAGTGTAGACCTAGCCTTAGAGACTAACAAATGTATTTGGGCATAAGCTTTCATGGGCTAACACCCACTTCATCGGATGTATGGAGTGAAAAATACAGTAAGCAGTATAAATATTACAGCACATGAAAAGATGGGAGTTGCCTTAACAAGTGTATGTGGGGGTGAGTGCTAATGAGGCCAATTCAATTAAGATGGAAGTGGCCTATTCTCAACAGTCAACAAGAAGGGGTGAATATCAAGAGAGAGAAAATTACTTTTGTAATGCTAACAAGGCCGATGCAATCAAGGTGGACGTTGCCCATTTCCAACAGTTGACAAAAGGTCCACGAAAACTTATGCCCAAATACATTTGTTAGTCTCTAAGGTGCCACAAGGACTCCTTGTTTTTTTGCTGATACAGACTAACACAGCTACCACTCTGAAAACTATCCTAAATATATTTATAACCGCTGTGAGTTAGGGCAGTGCTATTATCCCCTTTTTGCAGAAAGGGAACTTAGACTTAGGCCTGGTCTACACTAACCCCGCAATTCGAACTAAGATACGCAACTTCAGCTACGTGAATAACGTAGCTGAAGTCGACGTATCTTAGTTCGAACTTACCGCGGTCCAGACGCGGCAGGCAGGCTCCCCCGTCGACTCCGCGTACTCCTCTCGCCGAGCAGGATTACCGGAGTCGACGGCGAGCACTTCTGGGTTCGATTTATCGCGTCCAGACAAGATGCGATAAATTGAACCCAGAAGTTTGATTGCCTGCCGCCGAACCAGCGCGTAAGTATAGACAAGCCCACAGAGAGGCTAAGTGACTTGCTTTAAGTATAGAAGAAGTTTTTCGGGAAGTAGGAACTTGAAACTAGGGCTCTGAATATGTCAGTTTTTAAGCCTAACCACACTAGATCCATAGCAAATTAAATAAAATAGGAGATAAGGGAGCTCCTTGTTTAACTCCACTACGTATAGAAATAGACCCTGTACAATCATCACCTACCCACACCTTTGTTATACCATTATTATACAAGTCCTTAATAACTTCAAGTCAGATAGAGGAAGGGTGCAGAGAAAGGAGGGACCTTTACATTAGCTTATTGGCATATTGTTCAAAGTCCTGCAGGCAAAGCCCATGAGTTTTTTGTTAGGTTTTAAAGCCTAAGGAAACACCTGCTATCAAGAGAGAATCCTGCAGACCCACAACTCTCACAGTGAATTTTCCTGACTGCCAGATCTCTCGCTCTCAAAGTGGGGAGGAGAATACGGAGGAATATGCAGAAGGGTCATTTTATTTCCAATCATGGAGATTAGAGAAGGTGCTGCTTGAGGCATGATTTAAAATCATTTAGATGCTTTTTGGTGTTTATTATCCCAATTCAGTGAACTTGTTCACTACATCTTGGAAAATAGGTTTTAATAGGAATTTGGCTAAATACTATCATGTTTTAAGCTACCGAATGAGGGTACAATCCTGCAAAAAGCTTACTACCAAGTGTAGTGCTTATTATTGCGAGTGGCACTATTAACTTCATGGGGGCTGTTGATGGGAGTGTGCACTACGCTCAATAGTAAGTGATTGCAGGGTTGGGTTCTGAGATTCAAAGCAAACATAAAAATAAAATAAAATAATTTCCTTTTATTTGGAATTCTAGAAGCATTGCCTAAGCCTCTATGTGCATTTATGTCAATAAACATAGTTGAAATGCAGCAACGTATTGCCAGCAATTGGCTTCATCAAAGCACAAGCCCTGAATTTGCAATACGGAATACACATAACATTCCCAACTAATTACCCAAATGTTCCTTGAAACATATTAGCTCATCTGCATCGGACAAAGACTGAGGAGAGATTGGCTCCCCATCATTCCAAGACTGCCAACAAAGTCAGGCTCAGATGATCTGGGAAAGGAGGTATGTGTGAGAGATGAGTATCTTCCCCAGAAAATGCTCTGCCACTCAAATGGGCGAATCTTATGGATGTTAGCAGGAGCATCTCAGCTAATCTCAAATGGCATGGGAGGAAACAGAGAAAAGCATAATACAGAGCTTTCAGAACACCACCAATTCTGCTCCAATATGCAGGAAATTAGTGCCAAAAGTAGACGCAGTGAGCTCAGTATGGCTCAAGTCAGGAGCTGTCTGTGCTCTGCCTCCTGGTGGTCTTCTAGCATTGCCCAAAAATACAACATACTGCAGTAGTCCAGCCCAGAGGGCACAGGCATAGAGAACTGTGGTGAGGTCTATATTAGTTGACTTCACTGGGCTTTGGAATAGGCCCTAATAGACTTCTGTGCATGTAACCCAGAGTGAATATGCTCTGTGCACTTTAACATTCCCCACCAGCCTCTGTATCTTTCACAGCCAATACTGGACCAAAACACACTTTCTGCTAATTTTCCTCTAAGTATTGTCCAAGTACTTGGGAACATTCACATCCAGTATATAACGCTGAATTTATAATGATCGGAATTTAGCTGACTTATAGATAACAAAGACATTATCTGCTGAGGGGTCTTAAAGCCAAGATGTGACCATTCTCCTCTCTCTTTCTGTGGTTTCTGTTTAACTTATGATTCATACAAAGCTCTTATTTTAGCATTCAAATATATCAGCCTGTTATGTCATTAATTGTCATGGGGCACTTAAAATCTGTTTCCATTTCCATCCACTACTGTTTCAGTTGTGTTTTAGTTTACAATTGCTTTCAAATGCACACCATAAACATACATTCTTGTAAAAAATATTATTTTTAATGGCAAAATTGATTTAAAAGCAAGTTTCTGTCCCAAAAATGAGCATGTATTTAGAGATGGCTTATAGTCACAATTCCTAGAAGTCTATTGCAGTACAGTATTACTGCATTAAATTAAAATCAAATCAAAGTCATTTTAAATTTCCTAATATAATAAATACCAGATATTCTGTGTCAGTGAGCCAAACTATTTGCAAAGGCCCTAACTGGTGGCTAATTTTTTTTTAAGTTGACAAATTGCATACAATGAGGGGAACAGAAAGCAGATGAGTCTGTGGGGGCAGGAGGGAAACCCACTGAATAAGCCAGAAAAGATAAAACACCTTCTTACTAAACTTTTTACATATGGCATATGTTAACCCTTGTAGTTATAAAGTGAGCAGACTTTTATGTTATTGGCAAAAGGAGCCAATGCATGGCTGGTTCATTAGAATAATATCAGTTCCTTAATGTTAAAGGTTTAATATCAATTCCTTAATGTTAAAGTTCTCATTGCTAAATAAAAGGTGTCATCTCCATTCCCCATCCAACAAGAAATCTAACATGGGCTTTAATCTAGATTCTGAAATGATTTAGAACTCCCAGTCAAGACCAAAGTGCAGACCTATGGGAGCTCACCACCTCTACAAATGAGCCCAGCATTCAAGTACCTAAATATGGACTCTCAAGTTTGAAAATGTTGACCATCACAGCATTGTTATGACTAGTTTCACCATCAGAATCCTAATGCTTCCCTGATCTGTTTGCATGACATTGGCAACTGTATAAGATGGGATTCTAAATTGTGGTTTGGGTAGAAAATGGTTAGAATACCATAAATCCATGAAAACTGAGGTTTTTTTCAGATCTGTGGATTAACATACTTGTGAATCTCAGGAAAAGCACAAATCATATTTCTATCACACATTAAATTCGTATCACCTATTCTTTGTTCTAGTTTTGTCAAAGAATTCAGTCATCAGACAACCTGACTCCCACAAAGGAAGACAAGTTTAGAGTAGAAAATCGATAAGGATTAGACCTCATAAAAGGGACCTCAGTGAAGATACCAATATTATATCAGAAGTATAGCCATATATTTTGCCATCCACAAACTATAACAGATGCTTTCTTTGACTTGATTTTTTATATTTATAACCACAAAAGATTAAGCTATAGCTAAGTAATTTGATTTGTAGTTTAATTATATTTGAAAGACGCTTATAAACACGGGAAATTGAGAAAAAAATATTTTTTCAAACAGTACGGTAGTATTTTAGAGGGATCTGAACAGCTTTTATACATTTTTTTGGAAAAATGCATTAGAATGAATGTAAAATCTCAAAGTCAAACTCAATGAATTTCATCTACTTTTATGTGAAAACCATAATTCCCTTGTGAATGCAGAAGTGTGAACTGGCTCAGATTTGCTTGAAAGTGTTATGGATATCAGCAAGCCATTTTAGTGTGTTCGGCGTCTGTCATGAACCTGATTAGTGGGAGTGCTTTCTATGATTTTGAGGTCCATTGTGAACATCTCATGTAGCTCAATTGACACCAAGGAAAGGCTCTGGTCTTGCAAGCAGTTATGCAAGATCTCATGGTTACAGTGCTTTGGACACCTTTAGTCCCTCTCAGGTGGACCCCTTAGGTGAAAAGCCTGGCTTCCTTCACTTCTCTCTGGGCAGAACCACAAGGTCTGACCACTGAGGGACAGGATATCTGTTCCCTATTCTGTTAATCTGTTTTTGGTACCTATCTCCAGCTCTGGCTGGAGTAGACTGTCCTGCTCCCAGCATGTTCCCTCTATCTCTGGGTGTTCCCTGACCAGCCTGTCAGCTTTCACTGACACTCTCTGGGCAGCCTCTCCCCCTCCCTCAACCTTCACCTTTTTCTAGGCCCTGGTGGTTGACTTTAAATGGTTGAGTGTTTCTTTTGATCTATCTTTTCTCAGCCTGGGCAAAACAGCTAAACCACTGGGGTTGGGACCAAGGAGATGCCTCGTCATGGCTATAAACTTGGCTATTGTGTTTGAGTGCTTGATGGGACATTCCTCATCTAGGCCACTATTTTATTTTTTCCGCTTGGTTCCTCTAACAACCCCTTTGGATCTAACTCCATAGTGAGTAATCCAGCATAAACAAACACACAGAAACATGTGCCATGTTCATAAAAATAATATGGATATTGCCCAGTTCATCACAGAAATGTTTAACTATAATGCAAGGGCAACCCACTGGTAAGTGTATGTTACAGTTCCCCCTCTGTGCCAATCTTCAGGGGATATGAGGTGCTATAGAGCCTTGTCTCTTTAACTCAAACTGTTGCAGATCATGTTTTCAGCTCTAGATGCCCCTTGTTTAATCCCTGCTGTGTGAGCCAAGAGAGTGGCTGTCATACATGTACATTGACTATTCATGTTCTGAAAGATTATCACATGCACATTTGCAGGATCAGGGTCCGAGGGAGTCATTATACTGACAGAAATGCAGACTTTGGGCACAAATCTGAAAGAAGCACCCACAAATTCCATTGACTTCATTGGGAGTAACCGGAGCTCAGTACATCTAATGATCACACTCCCTCTTATATCATCCTTTTCACAACAGAGCTATCATATGCTCAATACAAGACTGGAATTTTGCCCTCCTTCCCCCAGTATATACCTCTCTGGAGATTTCCCTTCATAACAGTTCACACATCAGCTTCTGTACAAGCTTTTGCCAAACCTTTTAGCATGTCTCATATATATAGAAAATGCACTTTTCTATCAAGTACTGTACCTAACATATAAAAATGGTGAAATATTTAACTTGAACTAAAAAAGGATTTCATTTTTTTCCTAGGAGCTTGTTGCTTAATTTGGTTTCAGATGTTTTACAGCTCACACTGTACTAATTTAAAACACATTCATAAAACAAACCTCTGCTAAACTTGAAGTATAACGTAGCTCGTAAAGAGACATAAACACAAAGTTTGCCAAAGACTGAAAACAGAAGAAACAAATGGCATATGGGCACCAACCCTAGTCTGAGGAGTTGTGCCTGTTAATATGTTTTCTAAGATTTCTTTTAGCTTGTAAAGGTTTTTATGTGCTGTTGGGCTCTCCCTTAGAATGGTGCTTGCTTTATTTTATCTTTTGGGGAATCAAAGGGATACAAATGATTTTTTAAAATAGAGGGTACAGTCCACTGATAATTTGCATTGCCTTATATTTAGAATACTTTCTCTGCAGTTCTCTGGCACTGAAAGTTCCCCAGTCCTGCTATTGCCACTTTCTTCGAGATGACTTTGCAGGGATTTGGAATTTTTAACGAGGAGGGGTGCACTGTCCACTCTTCACTGTCTGATTCACCCTTATCTTCTTATCTCATGCCTCCCTGACTATGTTATGGGTGGCCCCTCAGTTATGGGTTAAGGAGTGTGTGTGCGGGGGGTCCTTGCCTAATTTTGACCCTTGTGTATCCATGAAGAGCCAGACACTATCAGGTCCAAGATGTACAGAGGGTCACATGGTTACGTTGTTCTTTTAATAAAGGTTCACATAAGTCCGATAACTATAGTGTATGGCAGTGGTGCCTAACCATATTACACAGGAGGGCCACATAAACCGAAGCACAACCTTGTGTGGGCCAAACAAATTCAACCTATTTTAATAAGGTTGTAAAGTCACCTGTATTGATTGATATTTTAAGTTCAGCTTGTTTCGTACATATTTAGATTGTTTCTATGTAGCGTATTGTCTAGTTACACACTACTGTAAACTAAAATGATGTAAACATGACAACAAAATGTGAATGAATCGGCAATTAGTATATTGTGTTGAATCAGGACCCCAGTATTATGAATTGCTCTGGTGAGCAGTATTTTGTCCGCGGGCTGATGGTTGGGCACCTCTGGCATACAGGATAACAGTACGGTATGGTGTCATGGAGCAGTATACTAAGGGCCATATCCTCTTCCCATAATGAGAAATTTTTTCCACTGATTTCAATGGGGGCAGGATCAGACCTAAACAGTAAGGATCCAATCCCTCCTGATATGTTTGCTATTCATTATTCACCTCTTTGAAAAGTTCCAATCATCCAATCAGGTAGTAAAGATACCATGTTACTTACTATTGGTGACTAACCACACAACACAAATAGTGAACAGTTGAAGTGAACAAGTCACAAATGTCTTCACGAGACAACCCGGAGTCTATGGGCCAGGGGCTCAGCTAGCGGAAATTGGCATAGTTCCATCGACTCCATTAGCGCCGTACCAATTTACTCTAGCTGAATATCTTGCCCTAAAAATCATTCTTCCAATTATTCGGTGAATACTTTTATAAATAACAAATACAACTGAAGAAATCAGAATCAATGTACTGATGATTCATGAGCAAAGATAAGGCCTAAATTCATAATGAAGGTTATTCACAATGAATGCTTCTATTGAGAAGTAGGCTTTGTGTCGGCATCAGCAATGCCAAGCAATTATCCCATATTATTGTACCTCATAAAAGTGCTTTTAGAAAATGTTAGCTAGAACTACTGGGTAAAATACACTTTCTCCACTGCTAAAAAAGAAGGGAGACTTTCCAGAGGCTTGCTTTATCTGGAAAGATTCCTTCCAGAGTATTTAATTTACAGAGTCTCTGGGAGATCCAGTCGGTCTATGAAGAGACCTTGTTTATCAACATGGGGACCAAAAAACACCTTTAAATTGTTCAGAGCAAGAATGGAATCAGCCTGACATACCCCTCCTGCTACTCAATTTCCACATATTCCAATGCTGTCAAATATAGCACATATGTTCTAGTATAGATAATTTTTCTTTTGTTATGTCCAATCCCCTTTTAGAATTCTATAACCTAGCTTCCAGTAGTTATGGGTTGTCTGTAAATATTACAAGGTGGAGGAAAAGAGTTTGAGGGGTGATGAATACAAATAAATAAATAAATAAATAAATAATGCATGTACACTCCCTTAAAGGAAAAATCAATGCACCAACGTGACACCGGATGGAAGAGGACTTATATAACAGAGCCCATAATTTTAAAAGAAATTTTTAGTGCGTAGTATACTTTTTCTTTTAGAATGTAGGCTACTTTTATTTAGTTAACTGTATGCTGTTTAGATTTTGGATTATTTGCTTTAAAGTATAATGTTTTGTCATGCGACTGAACATATATCTATTTTATCTTGGCGTTTATTAAAACACAGGGTTTTTTTTAGAAAACTGAGGTTTCCTAAAATGTGGTTGATTCTGCAAATAAAAAGAAGTGTAGAAAACCACATTCTGAGAACCGAATCTTATCAAAGTCATGTTTTCATACTGTAAATTAGAAAACGCCACATGTATAGAAAAAATTACCTCGTTTGTTTCATTAAACTACTTCTGCTAAATGTGTTTTAAATATATTTTTAATATAGAAGTTCATATTCCTGAACATTCATTTTATATTTTAATAGATCTTGTCAGACAGAAGAAATCTATAAATATCACATATTGTACAAGCTTTGTTTGACTTCCGAATGGCTTTGAATCAACACAGCAGACATAAAGCCATTGGTTGTTGAAAGCGGGTCCTGATTTGGTTGACTGCAATGGTAGAACATGCCAAAAGAAGCATAAATTCCACTATAGCCACTATAGCTTTTTGTTTGCATTTATTACAGCAGTAATTAACTACCCTGTGCTCCCACTACATTAATGATAATTTGGGTTTAGTCCTGCTGCTTCTGAAGTCAATAGCAGAATTTCCACGTACTCTACTTGGCATAGGGTAGGCCTTATCAATGTGGCACTCCAATTTCACTTTTAGTGTGATCAAATGTAAATACAATTCCAAAGAAAAATATCCCCATATCCCCAGATACAGTATTTGAATTCAATAAACTCTAACCTCTATATGAATAAACGATTTGAGATTAAAAATTTCTTGGTGGTGATATTAATTTGGGATTAGTGGGTAATCAGCATCTCTGAAAATCAGGCCATTTTTAGTTAGGTGTAGAAATATGGATGCTTTCAGTATCTTCAAGGATGAAAAATGTCATCTTTATTTTTAAAGATATGACATGTGACATTGGGGACATTTTTAATTAGGGACTAAGGAAGGGAGTGGAAATTGGCACACAAAGGAGGGGGTAGATTCTAGGAAGCTTGTTTTCCATCTTATTATCTTTCCCTTTCCTATTGGTTCCTAGTATTCTGTTAGCTTTTTTGACTACCACTGCACGTTGAGTGGATGTTTTCAGAGAACTATTCACAATGACTCCAAGATTTCTTTCTTGAGTGGTAACAGCTAATTTAGACCCCATCATTTTATATGTATAGTTGGGATTATGTTTTCCAATGTGCATTACTTTGCATTTATCAACATTGAATTTCATCTGCCATTTTGTTGCTCAGTCACCCAGTTTTGTGAGATCCCTTTGTGACTCTTTGCAGTCTGCTTTGGACTTAACTATCTTGAGTAATTTTGTGTCATCTGAAAATATTGCCACCTCACTGTTTACCCCCTTTTCCAGATCATTTATGAATATGTTGAACAGCACTGGCCCTAGTACAGACCCCTGGGGGATCCTACTATTTACCTCTCTCCATTCTGAAAACTGACCATTTATTCCTACCTTTGTTTCCTGTCTTTTAACCCATTACTGAACCATGAGAGGACCTTCCCTCTTATCCCATGACTACTCACTTTGCTTAAGAGCCTTTGGTGAGGGACCTTGTCAAAGGCTTTCTGAAAGTCTAAGTAGATTATATCCACTGTATCACCTTTGTTCACCTGGTTGTTGAACAGCTCAAATAATTCTAATAGATTGGTCAGGCATGATTTCCCATTACAGAAGCCATATTGACTCCTTCTCAACAAATCATGTCCATCTATATGTCTGATAAATCTTTACAATTCTATAGTTTCAACCAATTTGCCTGGTACTGAAGTTAGGCTGACCAGCCTGTAATTGCCGGGATCAGCTCTTGAGCCTTTTAAAAAGATTGGTGTCACTTTAGTTATCCTCCAGTCATCTGGTAGAGAAGCTGATTTAAATACTACAGTTAGTAGGTCTGCAATTTCATATTTGAGTTCCTTCAGATCTCTTGAGTGAATGTTATCTGGTCCTGGTGACTTATTATTGTTTAATTTATCAATTTGTTCCAAAACCTCCTCTAATGACCCCTCAAACTGGGACAGTTCCTCAGATTTGTCACCTAAAAAGAATGGCTCAGGTGTGAGAATCTCCCTTACATCCTCTGCAGTGAAGGCTGATGTAAAGAATTCATTTAGTTTTTTTCACAAAGACCTTATCTTCGTTGAGTGCTCCTTTAGCTCCTCAATCATCCCGTGGCCCCATCGATTGCTTAGCAGGCTTCCTGCTTCTGATGTACTTAAAAAATGTTGCTGTTACTTTTTGAGTCTTTGGCTAGTTGCTCTTCAAATTCTTTTTTTGGTCTGCTTAATTATACCTTTACACTTGATTTGCCAGAGTTTATGCTCCTTTCTATTTTCCTCAATAGGATTTAACGTCCAAATTTTGAAGGATGCCTTTTTGCCTCTAACCACTTTGTTGAGCTATGGTGGTACTTCTTTGGTCTTCTTACTATGTTTCTTTTTAATTTGGGATATACATTTAATTTGAGCCTCTAGTAGGGTGTTTTTAAAACGTTTCCATGCAGATTACAGGAATTTCACTTTTGGGACTGTGCCTTTTAATTTCTGATTAACTAACTTCAGCAAGAGGAACTATACAAAAATGAGGAAATTAAATACTACTATGGTGGTCTTCTTTGGTGTCCCTTCCCCCCACAGGGATGTTAAATTTAATTACATTATGGTTGCTATTACCGAGCAGTTTAGCTATATCAGGGGTCGGCAACGTTTGGCACGCGGCTTGCCAGGGTAAGCACCCTAGCGGGTTGGGCCAGTTTATTTACCCGCTGACGCAGCAGGTTCGGCCGATCGCGGCCCCCCACTGGCCGCGGTTCACCGTCCCAGGCCAATGGGGGGGTGGGAAGCGGCGCGGGCGAGGGATGTGCTGGCCGCGGCTTCCCGCCGCCTCCATTGGCCCGGGACGGTGAACCGCAGTCAGTGGGGGCCGCGATCTGCCGAACCTGCCACGTCAGCAGGTAAATAAACTGGCCCGGCCCGCTAGGATGCTTACTCTGGTGAGCCGCATGCCAAACGTTGCCGACCCCTGAGCTATATTCACTTTTTGGACCAGATCCTGTGCTACACTTAGGACTAAATCAAGAACTTCCTCTCCTCTTGTGGGTTCCAGGACTGGCTGCTCCAAGAAACAGTCATTTTTAGTGTCAAGATGCTTTATCTCTTCATCCCATCCTGAGGTGACAAGTTCCCAGTCAATAGGGGGATAGTTGAAATCCTCCATTATAATTGAGTTTTTTATTTTTATAGCTTCTCTAATCTCCCTGAGCATTTCACAGTCACTATGACCATCCTGGTCAGGTGGTCGGTAATATATCCCTACTGCTATATTCTTATTATTCAAGCATTTTTAAATAACATGTTTATAAGTTAAAATGTCCTTTGTCACACCTTTCACCCACTCCGCACAATTTAAGATTTCAACTGAGTTCCACACAGCATAGCACAAGAAGTAATGAATTGTATTGTCTCAATGTAGGCCCTAATGGCTGTTTAGTTCCATCTGAAAAATCACCCACCTACGTATTTTATTATTATGTATCTATTTAATTTATTTGTAAAGGAACCAAATGCGCCTGCATACCTGTTTGGTAGTCTTTGGTCAACAGTGTTCCAGTTCACGCTCATTGGTAGAGCCACACTATGAGCCGGATTCTCATCCCGCTTAAACTGATGTAATTCCATTAGTTACTCCTAATTTACATCAATGTCAGTGAGATGAGAAAGCAGTCCACAATATCATCTGCTAAATGTGTGGTGCGGATTGTGGGTATTTAGAAGATTTTGCAGGATCAACTGGAGAAATTTGCAGCATTAGAATAAAATTCTATTGATGCTTGGAGAGCTTTAATACAACTTGGAGATGTATGTTGAGCTTGTATAATCGGAACACTTTGTTGTTGATGTTACAGAAGAAGCTTCCCTGATGTCTATCTGAAGTATCAGCAAAATCCAGTTCTCCTTATTCACACAAGTAGTACCATTAGCTTCAATGTAATAGTCCCCTTTACTTCAAGTAGAAGTACACAGTTGAGTGAAGCTAGTTAGATTTGGACCTATAGGTGATTCCAGTATTGGTGATCTGCAGAATTTACTCCAAAATGTAAAGAAAAAAGTGGGGAAAAAAATCTAAATCCTTGACATAAAATAAATATATTTTAAGGTACAAAGGCAATGAATACAGCATATTCAATAACAGGGCAAGGAAAAATGTTATATTCTTATGAGAACTTCACAATTAATAACACATATGCACATGACATTCTAGAAGAAGGAATTTATCCAAGTGATCTTGAAGTTTGTAGATTAAGCACTCAAAGAAAGCTGTCTGTGACATTAAATATAATTGTTCCTCACATAAGTTCCCATTTATATTTTCCTTTGTCTCAGAACAATGCTCTGAAGAGGACAAAAACATACCACTGTCAAACTGAACCAGATGGAAAAATCAAGTCCCTATGTGTGCCCTCAGTAGGACAAACTCTGGGATGTGTGCTAGGACTGCATCCCATGGTACACTTCTCTATCTGGGAATATGACATCATCCCAGATCTGCCATACAGAGGGACATTACTATATTTATAGTCTGTCATGTAAAAAGAGTCAGACACTTAAATCATTTTAAAATGGCTACCATAATTAAACAAATATTTAAAGGGACAGGCAGTGTGCATTAAGGTGTCTATGTTAAGGACACAGAACCATGCATAAAATTACTGTGCATTATTTCAGTGTATGGGAGTGAGTGAGATGCTGGATAGGTAAGAATGCCAACATCAGGATTAGAGATTAATTAATTGGATAAAATATTTACCAATGTACCTCTTTTTCTATTCACAAATTGACTGTGACTGTGATTTTCTTTTGCCACTGACCTGCAGCACATCACTTCATCGATCCGTGCCTCAGTTTCCCCATCGCTACAAAACAAGGATAATGGTATTTACCTTCCTTTGCAAAATGCGTTGAGCTCTAGGGATTAATCTAACAAGAGGTAAGAATTATTATTTGCTTCTTTTAAAGTATTGAATGAACAATTCTTTGTGGACTGTTAACAGTTTGTTGTGAGTATTTGATTTTCCAGCCAATTTGATTGGACACACAGGTCAAATGACATGTTACTGTTTCTTGGCAAGCTTAACTCTCAGAATCAGGTTTTTGGTATGAATACTCATGATTAAAAATTCAGGATTCACTCTTCACAAATGTTCTACAATATTTGCCTAAAATCAGTATTTTGACAAACATTCCTGGCAGCAAATTAATTAGGTTATGTCTACACTACCATATGAGGTGTGATTGCAGCTTGGGTAGAGATACCCATCCCAGCTTTACCTGCACTAGCATGGCTAAAAATGGCAGTGTAGATGTGGCTGTGCAGTCTTCAGCAATAGAACTAGATACTCGGGATCCGCTGTATGCTCGTCCTGCCATCACTAAAGCCCCTGCCACCTCATCTACACTGCTATTTTTAACCATGCTAACTGGATTAAAACTAGCATGGGTATGTTTACCCAAGATGCAATTGTAACCCATGCTGGCTTGATGTGGCACTCTTTCCCCCTCTAGTGGCACTTAGACCATCTAGAGATTAATGAGTCTGCTATAGCCTTAGCTAAGAGCCATGTGGCTTTTAGCCCATGCAGAGATCCCAAGTTCGATCCCGCCTGCTGACGACCAGGATCTGTCGGTGTTGCACAATCACACACCAGACTGCAGTGTAGATGTACTCTTTGAATAATGGCAGAATGCAGACACAAAAGGGGGACTGTAGCGGGGTGGTCACCCGCTCCTGCCCTGAAGGGCTTGAAATCAGCCCTTAAAGAGGGCTGCAGGGGTAAAAGCAGCCCTGGAGAGGCTGCAGCTCTGAATGCTGGGCTGATTGGGGAAGCAGCCGCAGCTGGGCCATGCCCCAATCAGGGCCCAGCTGGCCCTATAAAGGCTGGGAGCCAGGAGCAAGGACTCAGTCTCTCTCTGTGTTCAGAGAGAGAAGGACCTGGCTGCAGGGAGTTTAAACAGGGTACCTGAGTGGAGCAGGGCTGGGGGAAAGGCAGAGGAGCTGGGGAGCTCCAGCCTGGAAAGCCCCAGGCTGCGGCCTAGCAGAAGGCCAAGGGGTACTGGGGGTTGCAGAGGGCAGCCCAGGGGTAGGCCAAGGCAGCAGGTCCAAATCCAACCTTGCCAGTGATGAGTAGGCTGATACTGCAGTCTGCCCCAGGGCATGGGGCTAGACGATGACGGGCAGTAGCCTTATACTGAGGCGAGGTGGGAATAGTGGGTGGGGGTTCCCCGGGGAGGGGAGACCCTAAGACTGAAGGGGGCAGCACCCCAGGTAAAAGGGCACCGGGGTCCAGGGCAGGACATGGGGCCAGAGGACAGGCAGATCACCGGCCTGCAGAGGGCACTCCGGAGCTGGAAAGAGCTAATTCCCGTAAGTCACCAGCAGGAGGCGCCGCAGGAGTGAGTCCGCTCTTCCACAGGGACGAACAAAGACACAGCAAATTTCTTTCAAAATCCTAGAGATTTTCATGTGTCTTTTCTTGCAGTATTCCTCCAGGTCTAGTCAGAAATCAGACAGATATATAGTGAAAATATGTATAGCTGAATTAGTATCGGAAATATATATTTGTATTTTAATGTTGCTTGTTGCAAACACAAAACTAAAAGGTATTTCTAATTCTGAATAATACACAGTCACTCGGCTAAGATGTTTTTATCCCATAGAATACATTTCCTTTAGTTTAAAAGCATGGGAACTTGTCTTTTCTCACTTGCCAAAGCCACAGAACAGAACAACCATCAGAAAGTGATTAACACTGTCTGTCTTCTCTGATTCTATTAAACAGTGGTAAGATACATGGCTAGAGTAGAGGATGAACTTACTCAGTGAACCATGTTTATGACAATAAGGTTTATATCTTTTACCACATGAATTTGCTAGAGAAGATTTTTCTTCTTTGTTCAATTTTATCAGAATGTTAAAACAAACACAATTGCCCTGTGTTCATGGTCATTAGCTTTTATTACCACAGCTTTTTTAAGTCACAAAGAAAGAAGAATGAATATAAAACTGAAATATGGAGGGGCCAATTCAATTGCACATGAATAAAATCAATGATCTCCTCATTTTCAGAAAATAAAGTTCCATGGAAGTGATTGGTTTATCAGAGAGCACAGACTGATGGGTAAAATCCAGAAAGTACATAGGAACGCCATGCTTTACCTCCATAGTGGGTACCACCAGCCCTTTGGAAGGGAATGGAGAGCGAATATCATAAGGGCTTGCACAATGGCACATTGTAAAAGTGTGATCACTTCTCAGTACCGTTAATGGTAAAACCCCTATTGACATCACAGGGAGGAAGCTAGGCCAATGCTGAGCGCTTTTGAAAATCCCACCTTTAATTCAACGGGTAACACAGTGATGGGGATTAATGGGTTTTGCATTAACTACCAGAGAGTTTTGATATCATCCATTCAATAGACTCTGAATAAGAGTGTTCTGAAGAAAAGAAAAACAAAACAATAATTAAAATGGAATATAAGGGCAACCAGTGTTCCTGGGCATGCTCACTTTAATGACTTAATTCACTTTGCTTTGCTTTTAACAACATAAAAGAAGAGATGGAGAACAAGGATTTTCCATAATTTTTGCTGTACCTTTCTGCATGAATGAGGTGCCCATTACAACGAATTTGTATGCAACAATGGCCTGATTGCAAAACCAGAGAGAAAGTTTCAGTGCCTGGTATTGTAAGGGCAAGACAGTCTATGCCCGTTCATGTTTAGTCCTGTGGAGATAGTTAAAGACAGTTCTCCCTAACATGATGTGAGTGACTACTGTGTCTCCAGTTAATCAGTGTGCACATCAATTTAGCCTGCAAGCCTGTCTAAATTATCACTGATATTATCTTTGCAAATAAATTGCCTGAGCAGTCAGTAAAGGTTTACCAGTTCCACTTAAACAATTAAACGCACGGTCCATCATAGACTGTGCTGGAAATAAGAATGCAATCGCACAAACCAAAACTATTTATATCCCTTCTTTGAATTATATGCTGTTTGGACATATGAAAAACCATTAAACAGCATAAGCACCGAAGTCTCTTTACTGTCACATTTTCAGTGAGATTTAGCATTTCTGCTTAAACATCCATTAAATTAATATCACACGGTAGCTGCCACAAGTTATAATTCATTACAACTTTTGTGTAAAGCTATTCAGCCTGCTTCTTTGCGCCATGGCTAGTGTAAGACATTTTTTTTCAAGCAGTGCAATGCTACAAGGTTGCAGCTTTCGTGGAGTGATGTGAGTTCACCCTGTTAAAGGTGCATTGCTATGGAATTGCTAGGAGATTTGCACAGACAGAGATGGCAGGAGCATTAATCACCACATTAACTCCAGGCTAGACACTGATATTGGGGGGGTACTCTGTGGCCAGCTCTGGTGGTGCAAAGCAGGTTGAAAGTGGGCTTACACAGCTGGTTGGGGTTCCCTCAGTATAATCAGCAACATGCCATTCCCTTCCCCCAGCCTCAGCCTCACAGAATGGGGGTGTGCTGGGGAAAGGGATTATGGACAGATCCCTGGCTGTGCTCCAGCAATCCCTGGCTCTAGCAGTGCTCTGACCACATTTCCTCCCCCAACATGCCTCCAATGCCATTACATCAGGACTGGAGAAGGGAGTGGCATACATCTGGCTATGCTCGAGGGTCATTACAATCAGCTGGGATCCTGGGGGGCCATTACAACCAGGCATAATTTGGAGCATCCTTAAAGCTTCAGATTACTCTGGGGAGCATTTAGGAGCCCAGCAGCCCCCAGGATTAGGGGAAAGCAATAATGACTTAAAGCCAACTTTTCTCCTCCTCCTTCAATTCAGCTGCAACAAGCAGAGTTCTCGTGTGTATGGCGCGAAGTGTTTTTAGAACTAATAGCCTTTGGGCAAATTCCATGAGGATGCTTACATTGACATGAGCGTTGGAAACCCTGCATGGGTGTGTGCTAATAGATAGATCCAATCCCAGCTATCCAATATGCTCCATCGGTGAAATGCGCTGGAGGGGGAGTTTCCACTCTGATAGATACACTAATAAATTAATGGAGGCTTTTTGAAAATGTGTCCTTTTATGTTACATAATCCTGTTTAGGTGTGGTTGAGGCTGGTCTATACTATATATTTCAACAGCGTATTTAGCATTCAAGTCTGTATAGTCTTTTCTCCATCAAAATGGGATGTTCCTGCCTTAATTCTAGAGGTTTGAGGGCTCCAATTTATCTGGTAAGTATGCATTTGTCTTCCATCCCATATAAACATGCTCAGGTCTTCTGTGGTCAAAGATAATCCTGGCTTTGAAACCACTTTTTTTCTTGAGGGACGTACATTTGGAATTGAAGAAACAGAATTCCATTATCTGCACCTTGGTGAGACATGAAATATAATCCAAATCCTTTTATTCAATTAACATGGCTTACTTTAAAACAAAGAAGTCTTTTGTCTTAAGTGGTTTTTTTTTTAAAATAAATTATCCTACTTTAGTTTGGTACTTTTTAAAAACTGCTAAGTGACGCTCAGCAAATTTCAGTACAAAGATCTGTAGATGAAGAGGCTTCATATAAAGTAGTAAGTCTCAGTTTAGCTTGGTTTTAGATAATACTCAATAATTCCTTTAAAAGACTAAGAAATGTAGCGCTTCTGGGTTGTTCCGTTAAAATGGAATAATGAGAGACATCCAGTTTAAATGCTACAGGCTCCTTGCAGTAAGTGTAAGCCACATGAACAGAATTCATATTATATTTACTTTGCTATATTACCTAGTGATTATATTTCCTTTATGCCTCTATATACTATCCTAGACAAAGATCACACTCTTTTGCCTGTTGATCTCTGAGCATGAAGCAGGCAGGGGTTCTCATTTAGATTCTTTTCTTCTGTTTAGATCTGAGTGTTTCTGGCCTCACTGTGGGAGGATTTTCCAGATCTGCTGTCAGCTAGCGAGTAGCTAGGTCTCAAGCATCAGCGGTTAGTGCCATATCTGGGGTTAGGTTGAATCATGTGTCTTTGGTGCTAATCACTGTCAGAAGAAGCCATTTACAGTATGAACAACTTTTATTGGTCCTATATGTCCCAGGAACCCTGCTACATAGTTTGATCACCACCTACTGGCACTGGATCTAACTATTTACAGACAGACAACGAGCATTCCATCAATGTTTGGCGCAGGGCGCCCTGGCAGACATGAGCCTGGCACTTTAGTTCCCTTTCATCTGAACTTCCACAGGTTATCGTCCCAACTGTGACTCAATGAACGTTTTCCTCTGCAGGTGCCAGGGGCAAGACATGTTCCCCCCCACACCAACCAGCTCTGGAGTCCCGAGAAAACAGCTTGAGGCTTCTAATGGCATCAACACTGTGTGCAGGGAGCAGAGCAGGAGCCCAACAAAGAGCGTGCTGTCTGGCTCGTGGCAGAAACAGGCTGAGTAGGGGGCACCAGGGAGGCTGGGAGAAGCAAACCAGATGCGTAGAAGCAACAGTTGGAGGGGGAAGGGAGTGCATGGGAGGAGCATGTTGAATGGCTGAATAGAGTCCCAGGGAGGCAAAGAACTACAGTGGATTTTTTTTTTGAGAGAGAGAGCGAGCGCTAACCTGATTATTCAGCTGAACACTTCATCTTAACATTTTTCTTGGACCCATCACCATCGATAGTTGAAGATATTCACCCAGAAATAATCCACCACATGGGAGTCTGGATTCAGTCATACAAAACAGACAGCCTGTATGGATTTATGAAACGTTCTAGGACTAAGTTATTTATGCCTAGAATTAGCTTTACTGTCAGACTGTCATGTTAGAAAATGGCTATTAAGCACAGAAATGTCAGTTTTAAGACCTTAGTTCATTTCTGTTATACAAACACACACACAGTTTGAAGGAAGGTTTAAAAACGGGGGGCCAAATTTTCTGTTCATGTAAATCGATGGTACTCCATTGAAGTCAATGGAGCTGTACCAACTAACACCAACAGAGAATTTGGCCCCAAATCTCCAAGTTATAAAAACATACTCAGGGCTTGAGCCAATGCTTATTGAAAAGATTCCCATTGACTTCAATTGACATTAGATCAGACCCTAAATTTGGAGGCAAAATAAATAAGGAGGAACAATCCGTGAATGTTCGAAAGGGTTTGAATTATTTAGAGAATTGGGCTGGAATGGGGAAAATGCTGTTCAGCATTGAAAACACAAGATAACTCTTGTGGTCTGGGAGCATGTGCTAAGAGGAAACACACAGATGTGGGAAACAATGTGGAATAAACATCCAACCATCTGTTTACTGCAAAAGTACAGGTACGGAAAAAAAAAGGCAAACAAGATATAGAGATGCCTAGTAAAGGGTCAGATTATAAAATCAGAAATTGGCACTGTCGCTGTGGGGGACCTGTTAGATCATATCTGGAAAGCTATGTGCAATAATGTCAGTGGGACTATTTATGGAGAAAGGTAGGCAGCAGGATAGCCTCTAATTTGTATGTACAATTGTAGTAACTGTACATGCAAGTCAGACATGATGTTGAAAATCAGACCATTCATATGTATATAATTGAAGTGCCATAGACTACAGACAGTTAAAACTACCACTTCCTCTGAGTGTTTTGATGTAATAACTTATGCACTCAGAAACCACTGCTGTCATATATTTAATGTTTTTTTAAATTATATATATATTTTTTTTAAATGCCTATTTAGCAGAAGAGAATTTGGGGAAAACTGTAATACTTCCCTTGACCTAACCTTTACACAGAAACTTTTTAATTCTGACATAATGACCAGGCAGAAATACCAAATGCTTTTAACTAACATCAACACACAATTAACAGTCTTTGTAATTAATCAGGGCAGAAAATTGGAGACAAGGGCCTAACACAGCCTTCTCTTCGTCTTAGAAAAAGTATAAACTTTTCCTGTACTCGCTGGACAATTTTCAAAGGGACTCTTGCACAATTCAAAGATGACAAATACTTTTGTTATAGTTCATTCAGAAGTCCATCAGTCTTTGAAACCCTGTCATTATTTATGCTCAAAGACAGGAAATAACAACAAAGTTTGAATTTATTTTGTCTCCATGAAACAACTTGCATTTAATTCTTCTATCAAAATAACCTCTCCCTTTGTGCTTATTTCATGTGTTTATGTTGTAGCAACACAAACTTAAATATAAAACATGAGAAACCAGCAGCTAAGAAGTGGCATCCCATAAACAGTCCTTACACAGGGATAAAGGTACTTAAACTGAAGACTTGCCCTTGCCATGTCATTTCAGCCTGTCTCATGATTTATATGGCTTCAGACAACTCTGTGTTTAATAGGATGCAAACCCAAAGAATGTAAAGCCACAGATCCTGCTTAAGAAATGCTTTGGAGTCCTGGTATGACTGTACTTAGATTTAAGCATTTTATAGCTCTTCTGGGACAAGGTATAAAACAAGAGACACATTTCATATTTTTCCCCCATCACAGAATTTATTAGAATGTGTCAATGTTCAAACAATAAGAAAAGTTATAATGACAGACAATTAGAAATTCAATTGGAAATAACAAAGTGTTTTTCATTTATTGTTGTACCCATTCTATTTGGAATGCAATAGATTTCATGTTCAAGAGCATCTTAAATGGTTATCTAAGGTAAATATAATTTTTTACTATCTTTTAAAACATTTCATATATACTTATGATCATATAAGGGACACTCTGTAACTGCTCATGAATGCGAATAATGGGTTCAAAATCTCACCCTTAATGGTTTCTGTTGCAATCAAAGAGTATGCAGTCTTGGAAGAGGACAGAGAACAATATGTTAATAAAAAAGTACTGTATATTTAGGTTACTTGAGACGTAAATTTAAATTACTCAGGTTGGAAATTAAACCTACTTAGATTCTTGCTTGTATAGTAATCGTTATACATTTTTTGAATTTCATTTTTGTAAAGCATGGAATTAGAGTGTTTTTAGTTTGATAGTGAAGGGATTTTCCATGTGGCTTGTCCTATTGCACAGATTCGGCTTTAAGCTGGGATCAGAAGAAAAAACATAATCATCTACAAGAATTAATTACAACTCTAGTGGATAAGGTAACTTTAAAAGATACAGGAAAATCTGTACTCATCAAATAGTGATTTTTTTAAGCTTCTTTGTTGATTGTCTTTGTTGTGGGAAAGTATGAGAGACATTTCAGGAATGACAACCTGATTGCAAAGATAAGTACCAGAAAAGACGTGATCATGTCATTGATATTGATGGGAAAGTGTAACTTGGGGTTTCATGGGGATTGACTTGAGAGGCAAGCTAAAGTGCATGTGTGGGGATTAGACTTGTCAATTGAAACACTGGGACTGCTCGTTACAATTTGCAGTTTGATCATTTACAGTATAAAAGGCCAAGTGAACAGAAATATATTTGCTGTGCTTATTGAACAAAGGAGAAAATAACATTTTATCTATGACAATAACATAATAGATTCAATACTAAAGCAGTCACTGGCTCTGATTGCAAAAAATGGGATTTGGTTTGCCGTATTGCCCATTCCAGGCATTCAAAAATCAAAAGTCAGTCACCCCAAAAACCATCATAAAAATCATGTGCTTGGAAAAATAATAAATTGGTGGCTCTTTTATAGTGAGTCATCTGATGTTTGAGCCTTTTAGGGTTTCCTTTTTCAAGCTTTATGCTGCCTAATGGGCTGTGGGGCTGCTCAGAATCTCCTCAGTGCTACATGCTGAGATCCCACCCCTGACATGTTCCTCCCATCTTTAGCCACCCCACCAGCTATTCCAGAGATTGTGAGGTGGTCCTCAGAGGGCAGCTTTACAGCTGGCTCCCACAGTGCCTGCACAAGGGGAATCTTCACCTGACTGGAACTGGGGCGTCTATGCCACAGCAACTCCTTTATCCAGTGTCAAGAGGCCAAAGTGGGAGAGAATCCCTCTTTGAATCTATCCCTTAAAATGTATGTTTCTGAAGAGCCTCAAGCCAGGGTGTGGATCGATTTCAATAATGCATCGCTTACAGGGGAACTCTCTTTCTGGTTAATCAGTTGCAGACTTTTTATGTTTCTCAGGCTACATTACCGCTGATTTTATTGCAACTCTGAAAAATATAATTGTTTAGATGCCATTTATATGGCCCCCAAGGGGAAAGATCCTCAGCCCAGCTATGTGTGTGTCCACCACAGCAGTATTCCACCAAATATTGGCTTCATTTGATATTTTTAATTGTTCAATAGTGGCAAGAAAAATATTGATGGTTTTAAATCCCAAAACATAAAAGCCATCCCAATACAAAAAAATGATTGAAACGTCAACTAAATTCCTTATTTCCCCACAAAGATCTCTGGCTCCAAAAGGGACTGGAGCTTCTGTTGCATATGCATACAAAGATTTTGAAAGCAAAGTCTGAGAGAAAGATTTTGAAAGCAAAGTTTTGCCACTCTCACTCAGGCAAAACTCCCATTACCATCAAATCTGGGACAATATATTTAAATAGCTACGTGTCCAGATACTTAGGGCCAGATCCTCAGCTTCAGACAGATCTTCGGTGTACTTCCACTTATTACAGTTAATACGGTAAATGGAACTATGCTGCTTTGCACCAGCTGAGGATCTGGAGATATGCAAGCATTTACCTAGCATGCAAGACTAGGGCCCTGGTTCAGCAAGGTACTTTGTAGACATGTGCTTAACTTTAAGTCCAGGAGTGGTCCCGTTGAAGTCAGCGGGGCTATTCATGTGCTTAAAGTTAGGCACATGTTTAAGTGCCTTGATAAATTGGGATTCTGCCAAAATACCCTCAAGTAATAGGTTAAGTCTCATGAGTTTTCAATCTGGGCATCATGACAACCCTCCCTTTATGGCTAGAAGCAAAGGAGAGTGGCAGGGGGAAAATCCCAATACATTTTTTTTTCTAATTGCAGTATGAGCTCACAATGTGGAGAAGGCTGAGACTGAATGGGTTAACTCAGTGAGTTTGATGCTTGTACAAGTGCAGGCTGATTTTTTGCTGATACCTATTATTTATGCCTTCCACTTTTCTCCCTAAAATATTAAAATGAAAGTATTAATATTCCTTCCCTTTAATACCAGAATTTTCAACAGAGCTCAGCACCTACCCTCTGACCCAGATTTTCCAAAAAGCTCAGCATACTGGGTCTGCTCACAAGTGTCACAATGGAAGCTGCTGGGTGCTGAGCATTTCTGAGAATGTAGACCTTATTTAGATCTAATTGGGAGATGAGCTCTTGTTAAAACTCCTATTGAAAGTGTTGAGCATTTGAAAATCTGACCAAGAGCTCTTTTGAAAATTTGGCTTTAAGTGACTAATTTATACCTGTATTTAGGGGTTTGTTTTGTTTTACCACTTCTTATATATTCACCACATTTTTGGGGGAGTGGAAACTTTTGTGTCTAGCAATAATCAGTGCATCCAGCAGCCATACAAAGAATAGGGCAAAACTGTTAAAGGAACCCCCACCCTCACACACAAGAATCATGTGTAAGGAACAAAATCAAGACAATAACTTTGAACCTTGGGGTTTCCTGCATTGGAGCCAAATGCCTGGATAATCCAATCAAACATAGGTGCGCATCGCAAAAACAGATAAGGAGAATACAGCTAAGATTACAGCTCAGTGCCCATGAGGCTCTCTCTGCCAGAGTGCACTGGTTAGTAACTGGGAGCTTCTGAATTATTATTTAAAATCTGTTTGCTCTCTTAAGAGTCCAAATATTTCTGCCTAACAGAATATAGAAGCAGTGGCATCTGTATTGCATTGCATTACAGTAGGACTTCGACGTGGTTTCCTAAGCAAGTATCTGAGGAGTTATCTTTTAAGAATTCAGCAGTGGAGCGTGAGGTTTTGGCAAATTCCCTGTCTCCCTCCCTCCCCATTGGACCTTATCTCTCCTCTCTGATGTCTCCTTGCTTCTTCTCTCTCACTCCCGAGGCCAATCTGATAAGTGACCTTTGGAACCTGATTCTTCTCCCTGGAGCATTGGTCACTCTGACAGGGTCTCATGAACCTGAGAGCTGCCAATGGAGCAGGATTTATAGCCAGGGAGGTGGGAGCCATCTCCAGTGGGATGGTGCCAGCAGAGGAGGGAGCACACATTGCTCCTTTCTAAAGGAGCTACTCTAGTCCACACTACAAGAGAGACTGTGTCAAATTCAGAGGGGCGTCTAGGAAAAGCTAAGAGGAGCCTATGTGACTAAGAGGAGTCTATTTTCTTCCAGCCCCATCAATGTGAATGTTAAACCAGCTCAGACTCCTCGTCTTATTTAGACTCATGGGCCAAATTCAGATGTGATGTTAAACTTAGATTCCTTTACACTAATTTGGATCTCACCCCAACCCCTCACACTAAGTTACATTTCTGTTTCCTTACTTATATCCACTTTGCTGATGGCTACAGAAGTTTAATTTGGTGTAATTTACCTGCTGAGGCACCAGAAGAAAGTACGAGAACATATACATTAAAGTTGTTCCCCACTCTCATTTACATTACCCTTCCGGCATTTTGGCATGGAACTAACACCCCGGGAGAATACAGTTGTCATGTTGGGTTGACTGCTATTCCTATCAAAGTTAATGGGTGAAGAATCAGCCCTTTCATTCAGGAAAAGTTGGCCCAGGAAATTCTTTATAAGAAGAAGAAATTTCCAACAGCAGGGAAGCAATTTTCCCCTCACAGGGATAAGTTAAGTTAAAAGATGTTGTTAGGGTGTCTGTCACATGTTATAATGGCTATGTCAGACACATGACATTACTTATTATTACACTGCATGAGGCTTTGTCTTTCATTTAAAGTGTTGGATGACTCGTATTTTTGTTTTCTTTTGTTTTGCTTGACAAGTAGCAGATGACTTTTGGGCAAATACATTTCCAAATGGAACCATTAAATACAATGGGAGGCACAATACCTCACACAATAGAAGTTTGGATTGTGTTTACAGGCAATGTTTCCCACTATGGGGAGAGAAAGGGGCTGAGCTGTTGTTTGCCTTCTAACCCTATGCTCTCGATCCCCCTCATTCTTAATGCCTTCGGGGAGCTAGCACAGCTGCGGCTGATGCTAATTTGAAGCAATGGCTCCTCTTTCTGCCCGGACCACTGGAATATGAAGAAAGGCTAGTCCTTCCACCATCTACATTTGCACAGGGCCAACCACAATCTTTGAATGGAATCTTTCCTGTTCTGGTGGCATATGCCAGAAAGCTGAAGTGGTTAATAAACTCGAGCCTAATCTTACCATGTAACTACAGCAATAATATGCAGAATAAATGTTTCAAATAGAAACTGTGAGAGAGTAGGAATGCCTACTGAGCATGGCGTGTTAGCCCTCTGGTAGCCATGCTGCAATGGACTAAATTAAATAGAGAAGCTCTGACAGGTAGAAATTCTTGAAGGAGAAGTACAGGCAAAGAGCTTGCCAGATATTAACAGAGGTATTAGATGCTTCTCTTGAATATGCTATACTGTTCTAACAGCATCAGGACAATAGTTGGGGGAATGAAGAAGCCCTGCACAGCTGATGCTAAAAGAAAATAAATGTTAGTGTTTAAAAGACTGAAGAAATCATTCAAAAGCATTTTGAGCCCAGCTTTTCCCATGCAACCCTGTTGATCTCAGTGGAGTTGCATGGACATTACTGCGAGGATAATTACCCCCTTCTTCTTTTTGAAATGATTTCTCCTACAACCATCCCCAAAACAGTAAAGGTTTTGTTCATTAATCTACTCTCTTTGATTGATCAGACCAGTTTCCCCTTTCTTTCCTCTGTCCCTCTTTTCATCCTTATACACATTCCCTCAGGCATTTGCATGTTCACTAATCTCTCCAATTTACATTGTAGTGCAAAGCCATCCATAAGTAACACAAGAAGAAGCATAAACTCATTCATAAATATTCCAGGGTGGAGTGTAAACCCATTCACAAATAAGGCTTGCAATGTTTGCCCTCCACTAATAACCATCAGGCATAGCATACAGACAACCAATTTTACTCACAGTTAGAACAATCAAGTATGCTCCCAGCCTTTAGTGAGTCAGAGTTCCAAAGTTTTCTTGAAAGAGTAGAAAGGATAATCTCAGAGGGTCTCTAAATTATTCTTAAAGATGGGAAAGGGAGAGGAAGAACAAAAAAAGGGAGAAACAAAGAGAAAAGTGAGGGCAAGTGACTAATAGAAGGGAAAAGAGAATAGGAGGAAAATAGTGGTGTAATGGTTAATCAGTTTACCTACATTTTCTTTTTCAAAACTGATGCATTAACTTTCCAGAGGATATGGGTACAGTCCTGTATGCTGTATGCACATGCTGTACAATAAACTTTAAAACCCCCAAACAATTCTTTGTTAAAGCAAGTTCAGAAGCCTACAAATACGAATACTTTTAACATTGCAACACTCAAAGCGACTTTATATGTCTTGTGGCTAGAATCTCATGCTTGGTTGGGGTGGCTCTTTATTTTTTATTCAGAATGTTTACATCTTTGTGGTGTCGGCAATACATACCCATCTTTATAGGACCAGCAAGAAAGAAACAGCAGTAAATCTTTGAAATGTGTTTTCAGTATGTCTATACAGCTAAAATATTTAAATACAAAACAGCCTGTCTGATTCAAACTGATGGACTGGGTCTCAGCAAAGGATGCATTATTATATTTTAAATCAAGTTTGTATAAATAAAGATGAATCTATTATTTTCCCCTCCTAGCTGGTAACCTTGAAATTTAAGAGCATTATGAAACAAAAGAGCATTTTATTAAGAGACTCTGATGGTGGGTGACCGGAGATGTACACATTCACAGTACTACAGGACTGGAGCCAAAACAATTCACAGGGAGCAAAATGCAGTTAACCCATAAAATGATGTAATGTATATACAACAACCACAGTAGAAAAGGGTCAGCTATTTAAATGGTAAAGTTAGAAAAGATACAAATAGAACCCCTTTCTAGGATTCATGAGCCTCAAACCTGACCTGGGATGAAGGAAACCAAGTTAGCCATAACTGTCTGGCTTCCCTTCACTATTTAAATGAGTAACCCTTATCTAATATAGCTGTTTGTTTTTTAAATCACTTCTTTCACTTCCAAAAGCCACTGAAGTCAATTAAAACACTCCCACTGACATCATTATGGTTTGGAACAGGACCAAAAAGGTAGATGCTCTATTCTATTTCTACCTTTGCTTGGGTTTCAGGTGTTAAATCTTTTGGGTCAGATCTCATGTCTCCCTTTTGTTTGAAGGCAAATGGTAATAAAGAATTAGTTGATCCTTCCCACTGACTTCTTGGTTGGTGGTATCTATTTATCTCCTAGCGGGTAGGCAGGTGTCCATGTTATAAATGGCACTAATTGGCACCCATCTTGGCAGTCTCGGCAGGGGAGTGAAGGACTGTATGGTCACAGATTTTATCCTGCCAGGTGAAGGTGGGTCAACAGATCACTGGTGAGTAGCTTGGGAGATCTCATGTGGTAGTTGCTCATGCCATGTCTTACTGGTGGACAAAAGACTTCAGTCTTCTTCTTTATTACTGATACTACTACTACTATTGTAGTAGTGCCTTGAGGCCCCAATCAGAGATCAGGGCTCCATTGTGCTAGGCACTGCACAAGTAGAACAAAGACAGTGCCTACCCCAGAGCACTCAAATTGTAGATTTATGACAAGACATTAACAGACAAATAGGGTGGGGAAGAGGGCTAAAGACAGGCATGTCTGAAGACAGGTACCAGCAATCACAGGTACCTTTGCATAAATTAGTAGTTTCAGTGGTCAAAGCAACCACAGTGGGCCACCAGCATATCCCATGCCAGATAGTGGTGGCCTACAGCGATTGCAGCAGAAGTGGAGCCTCTTGTGTGTCAATCTGCCTCTGTCATAAGCTAAGGAATGAGTGATTAACAATTAATTAATGAGTAATTGGACTAATGTGGATATTGAAGGAATAAACAAACATTTTAATTGAAACATTCTTGATAAGATTCAAATTCAAAAATGTTATTGTTCAAGGCAGATAGCAGCCTCCTATCTATACTTCCCCTCTGAGACCCAAGCCCCATGCATTCCCCCCCTCTCTATATCAATAGCCACCTGCCACCCCATGCCAGGTAATCAACCCTATTGTGTATTTGTTTCTCTGTGGGAAACTTACCCCCCCCTCCGCATATGACCCTCACTTCTCTGCTACATATTCTCCTCCCAGCATGAAACATCCACACTGTGTGCTTTGTGAGATTCGTACCACAACCCATATATATTCCAACTCCATGAGATACCTGTTGTCCACCCATGTAGTTCCTCATGTAGGGTCCGCTCCATCTCCCTTTGAATAAGAATTGAAATAGGGGAGTGCTATGACATTATCCAAAGCCACCGAAGTCAATGGAAACTCTTATTTACTTATTATTTGGGCTTTGGATCAGGGTCCTAATGGGTATCCATGCCCCACATTCGTAATTCCCACATTCTATAAGGGTCCAAGGCACACCTTTGTCTCCCCCAAACTGAGACATGCATCACCCCAATATACTTCCCTAGCTGCCCTTTGATTCTTTCCACTACAAATAGCTTTGTTTCCCCATCGGGAGATTGAGCCATAGTTTAATTAGACTAATGACGCATTGAATTGTGCTAAAGAAAACTAGTAGTTGATGTAGATACCAAATACTGGATGCTGCTTCCTGCGGAGTCAGTTAGAATGTGAAGAATGTAAGGAAATGTGGGTTTTTTAATTCTATTGGGTTTTTTAAAAAAATTAGGTGTTTTCTGGAATATTTTGCTGTATCACCAGTTACATAAACAACTCAGAGTGAGACAAGGACGTGCTACAGAAAGCAGAGCCATTAATGGATGAGCCTGGCAGAGCATCTGAAGCCAATTGCACAGTCTGATCAGAAGGGCATAAATACAAGCATGACAGCCACAAGTACATGACACACGTTTCCACCTGACATAGGGTACAAACAATGCAGCTCATGTTGGCCCTGTACAAGAAATACTCCTGGGATGGGATGGGAGCAGGGATGAATTATGGCATAGCTATTACAGACCCAAGCCATGAGCTCCAGCTCCTGGAGTCAGAATCTCATCTTTCATTTAAAAAAGAAAAGTAACTTTCTCATGTTTGTGAAGAAGAGCTTGGAAATGTGAGTGAACCCAAAGCAGATGGGCTCAGTCTTCTCGATAGGCTATTAAGTTCCAGGAGCCACTGAGGCTCCCTGCTGCTATCTCTGTCTCTCTGGGACTGGGAGAAAAGTCCAAGCTCCTCTCAAAGGGAAAGGCCCCTGCTGCCCCTCCTGGGGAGAGAAGCACATCGGCCCCTGTACCACTCTGCTTTTCTGAGGGGTGGGCCCATGATAGAGGTCTGGAGGTGGAGTTGCTGAGGTCCTTGTGTCATGGTGTGCAGTTGCCTTAATCTGACTTGTGGTGGGGAAAGGAAAGAAAAGGTGGGAGGTGAGATGGTGTAGTGAGTACTGTACATCAACTGCTGAATATACAGTCAATGAGTTGGCACTTAAATTTATTCATCCTAATGAGAGAAATGAATCAAATAAACAATTTTTATGAGTCATGAGTCAAAGTCTGGAAAAGCACATTAGCAGATTGCATGCCAGCATAAACTTTTAAGTAAATCACTATGTGTTATTACAATAACACCACATTTCAACTAAGGTTGTTAGAAATCCTCTTCAGAAATTAACTCAGCCATTCTTAATGGAATTTGTGGCTTTTTGCAACCACATTCACATTAGTCCTCTTAGAAATACAAACAGTTCTAAACAGCAAGATGGCAATATAAGTGAAACGGGTTGAGACTCTGGCTTAGTGGCTGGAAATGTATTGTTCTCCCTGCACTGAGAAAACTCTCTGGTGCTGCATCAGCATTCAGCATGTTTGTACGCAGCAGCTTGTCGGGAGAGGGTGTGTGTGGGGGGGTTGCTTTATGCACTACAGTACCTGTGCTTCTGCCATTTAGAAAAGAAGAAATGACAGGAATAAATTGTAAAAATGTATCCTCTCTGTTGGGAGGTTTTTTATTACACATACACTTAGTCCAGATAATTTTAAACTTACATTTCCACCATGGCTCATCTTTGCTTTAACAAGTGTTTCTTATTAACTGAAATGATGGGTTTTTCATTGTGAACTGAAATCTCCTTTCCTTGTTTTGAAAAAGGCATTTATCTAACGGATTATTTTAAACAGCTGAAACTCAATATGCTGAAAAGAGAGTTGTGAATTCTTTGTCCGTAATTGAAAAAATATATTAGTTTTGCTTTAAAGTGTGAATAACGATACGGCTACTATCTGTGCTGACTCAGATTGACTTACATCCATGCTGGCATGACCTCCAAAGGGAGTTAAGAAAAATTACTTGTGGAGAGGAGAATTTCTGTCTAGAACTGCGAAGCAAAACTATTCAAGGCTGCATGCAAAATACATTGTGTACTGCATCTTATCAGGGCCAGTTCCTTTTTGTGCTTAGTGCAGGTTTTTCCAATATTAATACTTTTGAAAACTGATATTTAAAAAAAAAAGTGTTCAATTTTAAAGTTTCAAGGCATACATTTGAAAATGCACGTAAAAATGCTGCATAAAAAAAGTAATGAAGCAGTAACCATCATCATAACTACCTATACTAATATTGCCCACTTTCAACTACCTCCAGCTATATGTTAATGTCCAGTTATAAGTGTCTCGAAACATTTAATAGCCACTCAGGAAACAGAATGGTCAATATGTTCAAAATAGTCATAAGAGAAGGCAAAGCACACTTTATTAATTCCTCAGCACTCAGCGTAATCTGTTCAGCTCAGGCTTCTGTAGCCATCTAGTCGACGCTGGGCATGCTCAGAAGACTAACATTGCTTTGTGCTCCAGAATTTGATCTGAAGACTACAACTCAGGCAACAATGTCTAGCAATACTTGCCAGTCTGAAGTGGTTTTAAATGAGCTCCAAATGAGCATTAAGAGTGAATGTAAATAAAACAGATGCCTAGTTTGAACAACACTTTAGGCAATGGATCACAGTTATGTTAGTTAAAATGTACAGAATACCTGGGTTGGGTAATGCTCTTTCCACAAAACTTTTAGTAAGATTCAATGTAAATATTCTAATGTCAAATAATAACAAAACACTTATTAATAATATGGTACATTCATATTCAACCTGATTGACACTAGTCACCATATTATGCCAGCTGTACTGGTAAGGAAAGACAGCACTGTAGCATGATCCACTGGTTCACACATATATGTTATGCAGTAACTTGTATTGCCAAGTTAAGCCTTAAGTTGGCCACCCAGATTTCCCTTTTCTCTCTTTTCACACTGCTCTCAGGCATCTTTTATTTTCCACACACAACAATAAACCACAGTGCTAGCTTTACAGTTGTGTCACTCCCTTTCGCATGCTCTTAGTTTTTATGGGTCTTTGCCAATCTTTCCCAGATGTTTTGGTACAGCCCTTATCTTCATATGCTGTGAAGCCTAGGTAGCAGAATTCCTTCTCTTGCACAGCTTCTTCATTACCAGTTTCTATTGTTGTTGGACTCTGCTGCTTCCCTAGAAGAAGAAGAAGAAAAAGTTCACATTTGTACGTCGTCCAGAAAAAACACTAACTTCAGCCACCCTTGTGACTAGGACCTTAACTGATTCCTCAGACTTAGCAATTAGGAAGGATATCATCATCATCATGATGCTGTTCCCTAGACTGCAGCATCTGTTTCCTCAAATTCATATTCCACAATCTAACTATCAAGAGCAATGTATGTTACCATTTCATGATATAGACTGAACAGCTGAAGAGAGGGACACAATACAGCCTTGCCAAACTCCTTTCTTGATGTTAAACCCTTCTGTTTTATGGTATCTTTTTTTATTCTGACTGCGGCTCTCTGCTTATAAAAGGGAGGTGACAAAGCCATTTCACTAAAACATGCTAAGAAAGTCCATTTCCAAGGGACTGACAAGCTACATTAAAGCTACACAAAGTGCTGTTTTGTAAAGTAGTTGAAGAATAGCCTCAGGGTATGTCTATACAGCAACTGGACACCCGTGGCTGGCCTGTGCCAGCCGACTTGGGCTTGCGGGGCTCGGGCTGCCGGGCTCTTTCACTGCTGTGTAGACTTCCAGGCTAGCGCCTGGGATCTAGGACCCTACAAGGTGGTTGCTGGAAAAGTCTTGGGCTTTTCCACTGATTGCTAGGGACGTGAACGTGGAACTTGTATTTCATAACCAGAGCTCTGCAAATATTTAAATGTTTGTTCTGTGGAAATCTGCACAACAGTCTTGGTCATTTCAGTCAGTCGCCCATCGGGGGCTCTAAGCAGGAATATTTTTGTGGGTTCCCCCCACATACAACTCAAATAAAAAATGAATGGGGAGCCTTTTGAGTTGCTTGGGGCCCTAAGCATTTGCTTAGTCTGCTTATGCCTAGCATTGGCTCTGATTTCAGTTTTATGGGCTTGTCACCGTCTCTGCCAATCCCCAAATTGTGCTTTGTATGAAATTTTAACAAAATGCCCATATAATATGCCCACACCCAAAATGTGGATTTCTGCCCATGTCTATCTGTCAGCCCGTGCTCAACATGGCTAAAACGGAGCTTTTAATCTTTCCCCCAAGCTCTTTTAACCACCTTCTTTCTCAATCACTGGACAACACCACCGTCCTGCCCGTCATTCAAGTCCATAACCTGATCATCATCTTCAACTTGGACCTCTCTCTAGGTCCTCACATCCAGGCTGTTTCTAAATCGTGCTGATTCTTTTGCATATTATCTCTAAGATAGGACTTTTCCTTCCCATCCACACATTAACATGCTCGTGCAGGCTCTCATTATCTCACATCTTGATTATTGCAACATCCTTTTCTCTGGTCTTGGCAAATGCAAATGCAACCTTGATGCGTACCCATTCAAAATTCTGCTGCAAAGAACCTTGTTCCTAGCCTGTTGCCTCGACCCCGTCCCTTGGCTGCCTCTTTATTGCATGAAACGTAAGCTGCTTGTTTTCATTTTCAAGGCCCTTCATTACCTATCTCCCATCATCTCTCATTCACTAACGAAAGGTCAAGCTCTACCTCTGACTGGCCCATGATATTAGCCTCCATTGCTGACTTGTAAAATTTTCAAACTGGTGTCTTCGTGCTTTTTCCCATGCTGCCCCTCACACGTGGGAGGAGCTTCCTGCAAACCTCTATGAAGCTACCTCATTATCCGCCTTCAAATTCCTCCTTAAAACTCGTCTTGACTAGAAAACACTTGACAACGGTTAGGCTGCTGGTGTGCTAAGATCACAGCCTGTTATGCTGTCCAGTATTGTCTCATTGTTCCCTTGTGCTCCCCCGTCTGTATGTCTGGATTAATCCATTGGCACTTGTCTTATACTTAGTCCCTGCCCCCAAAGAATTTACAATCTGTCTTTTGTTCTCTTTACAGCATTCTCTGCACAGCCCCTAGTGGGATCCTGGACCATAGTTCCAGAGTTCCTAGGTACTATGGTGGTCATAATAATAATTAAGTAATTGCTGAGCAATTAAAACAATTTACACTGGTATCTATTCTCTCTCATCCTAGGTGTTTGTGCTCAGAATTTAAATAGAAACTTGGATGCTCCATGCATTAAAGCAACTTTCCATAAAGATTATTACTACTCTTAATGAGATGACCACCAAGGGGGTCCCCTGACAGTGTCTCTGTTGGTGCCATTAGAAACTCAACTAATGCCATTCTTAATGGACAGGGGTATCTGTTATTCTAAGTATAAGAGGATACCATGCTTACCACTAGAACGTGGGACGGTGCATGTTGAGTTCTGTAATGGAGAAGGAAGTGCGGCTCACACAGACAACAAAGATCTCCTTTGCAGTCATTGGAACATACCTGCAACTCCAGCCAGGATATCTGGGCCTTGCTAGTTGGCTATAATTACCTGGAATGTGTACTTTTAGACATAAGTAAGGGAAAGATATAAACTCTCATTTCAAATATACGCTCTGTATAAACATCTACACACTTGTGTGCAGGCATTATGTTTCCACACACATGGGTAAGTTATACGGCCTCTTAATTGACTGAGATCCTGTTCAGAAGCAAACAAGTGGGAATAGGTAAGTGAGGTCTAGTTTATGAAGCCCTTACTCACACAAATAGGCCCATTAGCCTCCCTATATAGTAGATTGAATAGCTTTAAGGCAGGGGTTCTCAAACTGGGGGTCAGGGCCCCTCAGAGGGTCGTGAGGTTATTACATGCGGGGTTGCGAGCTGTCAGCCTCCACCCCAAGCCGCGCTTTGCTTCCAGCATTTATAATGGTGTTAAATATATAAACAAGTGTTTTTAATTTATAAGGGGGGTCACACTCAGAGGCTTGCTATGTGAAAGGGGTCACCAGTACAATAGTTTGAGAACCACTGCTTTAAGGTATCCTCAGCTTTCTTTGATAGGATAACGAGCCTTGTGGATAAGGGTGAAGCTGTGGATGTGGTATACCTAGACTTTAGTAAGG
>NW_020698262.1:3938602-3955888 GCF_002925995.2 Terrapene triunguis | reverse complement strand
GGAAAAAGTTCCTAACTGTCAGGGTGGTTAAACACTGGAATAAATTGTCTAGGGAGGTTGTGGAATCTCCATCTCTGGAGATATTTAAGAGTAGGTTAGATAAATGTCTATCAGGGATAGTCTAGACAGTATTTGGTCCTGCCATGCGGGCAGGGGACTGGACTCGATGACCTCTCGAGGTCCCTTCCAGTCCTAGAATCTATGAATCTATGAATCAGGAAACTGCTTGGGGAAAAATAGTCTTCCTTGGAACTGCCAGGTGGGCAACAGAGACCTTAGCATAGTCTTCTAATAGGAAAGAAACTATGCCACTACTGAACATATGCTTGATTAGCCGGAGTATAATTCTTACTCCCTGCCCCTTCTGTTTGAGCATCCTTGTTCCCAGCTGAGCTTGGGAAGCCCTCGCTGGCAGTAAACTGTTCACATTTCCTTTCTCATCTCAGGCTAAAGAAGCAGGAACTGCTCATAGCCCAATACGTAGAAGGTTCCCTGTAAACTCTCATGTTGAAAGCTTCATGCAAAGGAGTCCTATTGTTGCTTACACAAACAAAGAGAAATAGCTCTAAGATTTGAGCTGATATCAGATCAGAACAGCATATATTAATTACTGGATTGTCAGACCAAAAATGTGATTTGCTGTGATGGCTGAGAGAAGGACGAGTCTCCTGTAATGAATTCATTATTAACAGAGAGAGAGAGAGAACCAAGCAGTCAGACATTCACAAATCATCTGTCTTTTTACTAATATCTGTAGGTTTTGGCACCTCTTGAGCAGGCCCCATTTCCCTGGAGAGGCGCTTTCCTAATGTTCAATAATGCATCTGTTATTATGAGAAGGATGTTAAGAGTTTTGAACGCAGCAGTTTGGTTCAAGCAGCTGTTGCGTCGGAGTCTGCTAAGGCAGAAAAAAAAAGACACTTAAAATTTTTAAATATATGCTCCCATGTGGTCTATTTCTCAGCCGAGAGAGGGCCTTTGCGTTGCAGCTGCCACCTGTCTGCCACAGGGGAGGTTTTATAAAGGGCTTTCCTGGAGTTGCACTTGGCTGCCCATTTGAGGCCACAGCCAACACCAACTGTTCAACAATATTGTAGAAACTGAATTCAGCTCTTCGTCCCTGCTTAGAATTCTCATGACCCTGATATTCTGGAGAGGTCGCCAGTTACAGTGAGCGACATGATAAATCTCAGCCAATGAAGTGTCTTAGCACAGAGGTTCCCAAACTCTTTTTGCTGTGTTCCCTCTTTGGAGATTCACGTCCCACGCATACTCCCCTTTTCTAAGAAACAATATTTTCATGGATGTCTGGGGTCCCACTGCTCCCCAGCCGGCAAGTATCCCCTGCCCCAGACACGCTCTGGACAGGTGGCCCCAGCAGGACACAGACAGCGAGGCTGTGCCTCTTTCTTCATGTCAAAAATCACTCACAGGCTGCAGTTTCCTCTGACCTTGGTGCAATCCCCAGCATGCATGTGCAAGAGCCTGTGTGGGTACATGCCCATCAGCCCCTGGAGAGGATCATGAGCTGGAATGGGGCCCCCACTATACCTGGGCGGTGATAGACCACGCCCCTTGCTCCTCAGCCCTCCCTCCTCCTTGTTCTTCCAGCCGTGACAGGAGCCGGAGCAAGAGATTCAGCTAGTGAAGGGATTTCTCATTTTATCAACACTATTTTGAAGAAACAAGAACAAAATTCTTAATCAGTCCTAACTCTGCAATGGGCTCTGCCCAAGAAGACCTCTGCACCTGTGCGGATCGTCATCCCATGGACATCCAGGGGACTCCATGTGCGTGTGAGGGTCCACCAGCATGGATCCAGTAGCAGGACTTGGCCTATACCCTGTACACCGCCTTTCTGAGGATGGAGTGGGGGATGCCAGTTATTTAAAAGCTAATAGAAAAGGTGTCAAGAGATGATACCTTTAGCAGCATCCAGATGAAAAGACCATGGTATTTCCTTTTACTCTCTCCTCTGCTGAGAGAGTGCACTATATTTACCTTTCAGAAGGTATGCATACAAATGCAACATAGGAGCCATGTTACATGCATACCTGTGCATTTGTATAGGATCAATACTTACATTGCAGCTAGATTCTGCAACACTTCCTCTTGCTAGGCAACACCTCACGCCTCAGGTAGTCCCATTAATTTCAGTGGAACTTTTTATGGAGGGTGAAATTTGCTCCGATTGAAAGGCCTATGCACCACTTACAATATTGTAGAAACTGAATTCAGCTCTTTGTCCCTGCTTAGAATTCTCATGACCCTGATATTCTGGAGAGGTCGCCAGTTACAGTGAGCGACATGATAAATCTGTATGGAGGTGAGCTTCAATCTAATTCAATGTAAGTAGGTGTAGAAGGTTTGGGCCCATAATTTACAAGCCTGTTTCTGTTTCTTTGTTTTAAGAGCATGAAATCAAAAATCAGATTTATCTGAAGAAAAAAAAAGTCCCCATTAACATGGTGACTGTTGGAATTCTAGTGCAGAGACCAGTGGAAACCACACATCCTTACTATAATTCTGCTTGTCTCAGGACTACAAGAGCAAGTGGCCATGTCTTTGTTGCATATTACTGTATTTCTCTTTCCTGGTCTCCACCAAGTAGCACATAAAACCATGTTTAAAGTTATGGCTTCAACAGAGCCATATGGCTTCTATACCGCCACAAACTGAAGAAAAAGAGAGAGAGAGGAAAATGTACAGTTCAGTTTGACATTGTGCACCAAATTCTAAAAAAAAAATGGCTCTAATCTAGCTTTTTAAATGATAATAATGCAAACTACATGCTCAAGTCCTTAAGCCATAAATTTTGGGTGCTCAAGTTTTGTATATTCCAAAACTCTTTGGAAAAATTAGTTTAAAATTCAGATGAATATTTTTGGATTTTTTTTTTTGCAATTTTGCTGCCAAGTCTTGTGGTATTTGGTGGTTTTCTTAAAACCCCAGCTCCAAGAGTCATGTGATTACATCTGACTTTCAGTATATGTCTACACTGCAGCTGGGAGCATGCCTATCTTAATCACGTGCTATCTTAAGAAGAGCTAGTGTGGTAAAATAGCAGTGTAGCTGGCAAGAGCAGCAGCCCTACTCAGGACATTAGACACAGATCTGGGACCTGGCACTAGATTCTCCAATCACTTATACTGGTTTTGCCCCAGTGTAACACCATTGACTTTAGTGGAGTTACTCCAGATTACAGTGAGAGGAGAAGAACACCCATAGTATGATCACAAACTGAATTTTCTTTTCTTTTGGGGGGGTGGGGGAGGCACGGGAATTTGTCCCAAATGAAATGCCACTGCAGTACACTTTCTGAATGTGATAGTTTCTTCAGAATCTTTAAAACTGTAGCTAAAAAGAAAGACCTTTATACAAATGTAGTAATTGTTGTGACAGACACTGTAACAGAAGGATGGTCCTGCTCCACTGCAAACATCCTGTGTAACTAGTGAGTTGCTTAGGCTTGGATCCCCAAAAGGTATTTAGGCACTTAACTCTCATTGATTTCAGTGGAAATTAGGACCCTAAGGATCTTTGGGCATCTGGGCCTTAGACTCTTTGTTCCTTATCTGTAAAATGTGGATAATAGCATTTCTGTATCTCATAGGGGTGTTGTGAGGAAAAATACATTAAAGATTGAGGGGGGCCATATAAGTACCTAAAATAGACAGAGATTATTCTCCCCCACTCAGTGGCTTATGAGATCAGCTTTTTATATGATGAGACAACCTAGGAGCCATTATTGTCTAGGAAGTAAAACTGTGTTTTTGTATTTGCAAATTCTCTGCCTTTTATATCATTGGGTGGATGTACCACATACTGAGCAGATTGGTCACAAATAGCCATGAGGACAAGTGATGCTGGAAATATCAAGCAGATAATCCATACTGGACATATCAGAATAAGCAGTTTGATAGCAGAACTAGTACTGGGGAGGGCAATACCTCATTCTGGCACTTTAATGCTCTAACATGTTCTCACTGAAATAAAAAATTCTACCACAGTCAAACAAGAAGCGGACTGTATTGGTGATACTATGAAGAGATGAATGTGGAACATAAGGTGGAATTCAAATCCATACATGGGAGAAACAGCTTCTTCTAGGGAGTTGGAATGCTGACTGAATGATGATCTCACAACATTTTGAGAGGAATTTCTGGAGTTAAAGAACATTTCATATGGGGCGAAAGAGAAATGATATTGCATAATTACATGCGGAGTGCTGTAGATTTCAAATATATTCTTTATTATCTTTTTCTCACCTCCTTCATGCTACTCTGCTTTTTCCCCTCCTCTGTCCCTTCTTAGCTTCAGTTTTGTTAATTTTATATATTATGTATATAATTTGAAAAATATGGATTCCATGGTGTCCTGTAGCTCTGTGTATTTTTCCATTTTGTTTTTGCTGTTTCCTATTGTTTTGTATATTTGAGTATGTAAAACATACAGTTATATGAAATGTATGTGCGTATATAAATAGTATTTGCAGGGTGTATAAGTATCAGTATTAGAATATAGATAAGAATATGTCTATATTTGAAATGCAATAAATAAAATATTACAATGCAGCTTTAAAATGTTATGTGAACAAATGCATGAGAAAAAAAGTCAGTACACTTTCTTGAAAACATTTGAGTCATACATAAATTTGTTTAGTCAGAAAATTAGGGCCCTAATTTTTTGAATAAACCCTGTGTGTGGGCTTAATTTTGTTCACCATGAGTAATCCCATTACAGCTATTGGGACTAACTCCTTGCAAATAGTTAAACAGGTGAATAAACCTTTCTAGAATCAGGGCTCAGGAGTGTATATTAATTAACTGATACAGAGTAAAAGGCTTAATTGTGTGGATACACACTGTATTTAAAACAATCAAATTCAGTAGGCCAAACTTTAGCCCAGAGTTCTGTTTTATGGCATTAGAATCCACTGGGAAAAAGCCTTATAATGGAAACACTGACATAATTCTAATATATTCTATCATTGTTCTTCCTCTAAGAATTGTCTAGGGCTTAATCAGACTTGTTGGTATATTTCCATATCAAAGTTAAGTATTAAATATGTGATTAACAGATGGCTGCATGAAAAAAAACCCATTTGCATGCCAGTGCTTACTTAGTAATAAGAACACTCCTGTATTCCAATTATGATTAGCATTGTTCTCCGCCAGGAACCCACTAATGCCCTGGTTATAAATGTTCTCCATATTTTCTCTCAGGGATAATTGTGAAACAATCAGAGCACATCTAAATGGGACTCAAGGTTGAAAACTTATAAATCACACTTGTCAGCATTTTCCATCACCATGGTTGATTTATGACATGACCCAGTGCTTATAACCACAACTCCTACTTTGTAATCAGCCATGTAATAGAACTCAGACTGAACAGTGTAGGAGAGCAAATTCACAGGGTGAAAAAGTACTTTTAGATGACTGAAAGTACATGACTGTGTTGAAGGAAAATAGATCACAGACAACCATTCAAATGTTGCAGATTGGGGTTTTGTATCTCAGCACGAGGAAGAATTGATTATGTTCCATTAAAAACTGAAGTTTGAGTTAAACTAGTCAGATATAAGCCATTAATGTTTAGGTTTTTCAATTCAGGGTGGAAATCCCGGTAAGAAGTAGAGCACTTTTAAAGTATTATTAGTCTCTTGATGCCCTGGCATAGCTTAGTTATGAGCTGACACATTTTTGCAAACACTCGTTCACAATGTTTGATCAGTGAAGTGATTTTGGATGGTGTCACCATGCCCCAGTGGGTCACAGCTAAGAATGCCGCACTCAGGGCAGACTGCAAGTAATAGGACAGGCAATTCCCCCAAACCTGTAGTTTACTCTATCATTAGGTTATGCCAAGCCAGTAACAAAAGTGAATTTCTGTATCACCACACTGGTTAACAAGAAGTCAAAAATGCAGTCTCCCTTGGCTCACCCAGCCATTGGACTTTATGATGAGTGGTGACTGAAAACCAACTTCATCTGATATAGGGTCCTTCCAATCCCAACGGATCAGCCACTGAGCCAGGTCAATATAAAACTCAGATCTTATTCAATAATCATGCTGGTGCCAATCCTTTAGTAACTAAAAGCTAAAGGTTTAATAATATAAAAAAAGAAAGAAGAGAGTTATTGAATGGTTAAAAGGAATCATATAGATACAAGTGATTTTAAAGTTCTTATATCAGGTTTGTGGCAGTGATGGAATAAATTGCTATCTTGCAAAAGTCTCTCTGGAATCACCCAAACAGATTTCAGGTCATCAGTCCTTGTTTAGGGCTTCCTTGTTAGTAATCCTGTCCAGAGAAATGAAGCAAGGAATGAAGACAAAATGGAGATGTCTCAGGTTCCTTTTTATATCCTCTCCCCTGTGCATGGAAGTTTACTGTCTCAAACAAAGCCCACAGCACCTGTTTGTGGAAAGCTACTGGTCCAAGATGGAGTCCAGGGTCACATGAACATATCGCATGTCCTTACATGGTTTACTGACTCACAGCATTGGCCCCTCGCTGTCTGAGGCATCCGCAGGAAGAGCTATTTGGATGGGATGAGTTTCTTCAAAGGCCCATTGTGAGAGCTGAGTGTCCTTTGTGGTCCATCAACACATAGCTGGCTAGTCTTGATGTAAATTCTATCTGGGGGGTGTCACCCAGGAATACAACATGTGTAAGATACAAGTACATAGCTAATATTAATAATTTCAGATACAAAGATGATACATGCATATAAATAGGATAATCATACTTTATAGATTGTAACTTTTCCATTGACACCTTACATGATACACTTTGTACTAGATTTATGGTAATAGTATAACAATGGTAGTATCAGTGATATACATGGTCATCTTTAATCATACAGCATCACAGATGGCAATCTAAGGTATGCTTTTAGCTCAGTTCATTATTACAAACCTTTCTCCCTTCTGAGATGGATTTATGGGATAATGCAACATATACCAAATCAAGCAATACAATATGATGGAATCAACTCAGTTAGAGATGGAAAAGATTTATTGAGTCATTTATTATGTATCCATGTCAATACAGGTTGGTTTGCTATAACTATATTGGCCAGTGCTTTGGTTAATCCAATTTTAAATGATTCAAGTGAAGCGGCTTCTATCAATTCCTTTGAACAGTATTTTATTGTCTAATAGATTTCACGGTTAGAACTTTCCCCCCGATATTTGGCATAAATTGCTTGACCACAGCCCATTAGCTCTTATTTTACTTAGTTTAAACTCCTCCTAATAAGACCTGCCAGTTTATAATGTGGGAATCTGGTAGTTGCTCATCTACTTAAGAGGAGACCATATAGTCCAATTCTCTCAAAGAAGGCTTTTTGAGATCCATATTGCAAGGCTTCTCATTCTTCACTTGCACTTGGCATCAGAAGGATCTTTGAAGAAATGTCTGCATGGATTCTAGCTTCAGTTCACTTCCCAGGTCCCTAAAGTTATCCATGACTCAATTCAGATGCACTAGTCCTTATAACTGGTGCACAGCTGAAGTGCGGGGATCTGGGGTAAGGAAGATGCCCCCTAGTAGCACTCTGACATCTCATGGTCAGGCAGAGAGCTCTTCATTCTACTAAACAATTCCAGGCACTTGTAACAAAGTCCAGTGATTGGTCCACAGGCATGGCATATTACGAGCAGAACTAGGCAGCAGCAGGTCTCTTCCTGGCCTTCATCAAGACATATACCACTACCACACTGCTGATTGGCTCTTTGGTAAGAGCCTCCTAACCCTGGCCACAGGGTTTTAGGCATCAATCTATTGAATAAGGGGGCTGGATTGGCAGAGACGCCTGAGCTTCTTTAGGAGACTTGGTGATATTTCATAGGGAGTAGCACAGTCAGAGACTTAAGAGACTCTAGAGTATGGCAGAATCCAATGGGCCTTGGCTAAAATGGGCAGGTTAAACTCAGGGGATTTTAGGAGGTTTAGGATGTGAGTTTCCAGGAGAAAGGGCTTATAACAGCCCAGGGCAGGTGTTGCATGCCTGCTTGTTGCCTTGAGGACAGGTCACTTTCAGGCGTTATCCTGTGTAAGTTTGCTTATTAAATAAACTTGTGGCCAGTAGGCCAAAAATCCAGGTGTATGTATCTATCCATATTGCCCCCCCCCCCTTCACAAGTATCATAGAATTGGAAGGGACCTTGAGAGGTCTAATCAGAGAATATCAGGGTTGGATGGGACCTCTGGAGGTCATCTAATCCAACCACCTGCTCAAAGCAGGACCAATCCCCTTACAGATTTTTGCCCCAGATCCCTAAATGGCCCCCTTAAGGACTGAACTCCCAACCCTGGGTTTAGCAGACCAATGCTCAAACCACTGAGCTATCCCTCCCCTCATCTAGGCCAGTCCCCTGCACTCGTGGCAGGACTAAGTATTATCTAGGCCATTCCTGGCAGGTGTTTGTCCAACCTGCTCTGAAAAATCCCCAATGATGGCGATTCTACAACCTCCTTAGGCAATTTATTCCAGTGCTTAACCACTCTGACAGTTAGGAAGTTTTTCCTAATGTCCAACCTAAACCGCCCTTGCTGCAATTTAAGCCCATTGCTTCTTGTCCTATCCTCAGAGGTTAAGAAGAACAATTTTTCTCCCTCCTCCTTGTAACAACCTTTTATGGCCTTTTTCTTGGGCTTACATCACACAGACTACAGTCTGGGATCCAGGAGCTTAAATAGTCATAGAATTTGCTATTTTGTCAAGTTTAGGCTATAAGTGCAAAATTCCCCACTATTCTTCAGGACCTCTTTTATCCTACTTCCAACATATCCTAACCTCCCATGAGGGAGGTAGTATACTCAATGTGCTTCTGTCGTCGTCTGTTTTAATTGTGCAGACACAGATTAGGTGCCAAGTCTTGAAATTAAATAACAAAATCACATAGGGACAGATTCTGCAACCCTTACTCACCTGAGTTATACTTTCTCATTCAGCACGCAATGTCAGTACAGGTTTCAGAGTCAAGGTCACAATTATAAACAAGCTTTTCTTACTCTTAGACCTATACCCATAATTTCTTATTTAAATGATTTTCTTTGCTGAATTAGTGTAATAGAAGGAAATTTGGTCGACTATACAAATCTAATGAACATAGAAAATGTTGGGCAATGCAGATCTTTTGCCAGGAACAATTTTGAGCCATGGGTAGAGCTGAGCAAAGTATTGCAATATAGGCGGCAGATGCATAAGTTAGATCTGCTCCTGACTAAATTAATCTTCCTTATCTCATGCTTCTCAACAGTTGTAGATTGACCGTGAAAGATGCATTTTGAAAGCATGTCACGTAATCACATGGGAGGTTAATAGAATTCTTGACATATTCTCACTCCCTTGGGACAGCAACATCTGCAGCAGAAAAGTTTTTGAAGTGCAATCTCGTCATACTTTATGAAAAATCTTCAGGCAGCCATAACGGACCTTCTTGCAAAAAACTCTGAAATGTAGAATGATTTTTTTTGCCTCTGCCCTCTTTCAAACTGGCTAAATATTTTGGAATGAAAGTTGTAAATTACTTTAGCTAAACACCTGTTTTAGGACAGGATCTATACTCTTTTGTTCTGCACACTTGCTACAGCAACGAAAATGAACATAGAGGAAACATGATTTAATATGTATAAAGTCTGTGAAAAGTATGTTATTTGGGAGCATATTCTATAGTGATGGAACATTTTGAATGTAAGTTGCTAAGCTACATTTTCATAAATAGCGCATTTAATTTAATCCCTTCTTTTATTCTGCCATGCCAACCCTAAATAATGCATCAATACTGAATCCTTCCTTTTGAATACTTTACTGTAAAACTAACTCAGTTGCACATCCTGCTCAAGAGATTCTCTCTAGGGCATGTGGTTTAGGTGGTTAAATTAGTCTATACAAAGACCCAACTACACTGAATTGTTACAGTGTTCTAGAGCCATGAGAAATATGACTGTTTAATAAAAAAATATGAATTGATGAAATTGCATGCTAAAGAGATGATTAGCCTACAAAAAGTTGATTAACTCTGTGTGCGGAGGGCAGCTTCAGCAGACGGGACAGTCCAAATAAAGCCCACATGCTCAAGTTCCTGAGGGCAAGTTTATTGATCAACAGAAGATACTAAGCAACACAAGAATACAAAATACTTTAGAGCAGATACTTTCAGCCAGCTATGAAAGAGAGAGGGCACATCCTTAGCCTGACAGGCAGTTCTTTTTAATGTGAACAACTCCACTCTGATGTTTGGTCTCTCACCACTAAGTGTAGGCTCTCTCTATTTATAGCAGGTATGACTTGCCATCTGCAGTCACATGACCTCCCTGAATTCCGTCCCCTCAATCTTAAAGGGCCAAGTCCGGTGTTGCCAAGACTTGTGATTTGGTGTTTCTCTTAGAGGCCCAGCTGCCAGAGTTGAGTCAATCCAGGAGAATCTGAGCTTTCATTAAAAAAAAAAAAGCATGCTTCTAGTTTCCACAGCTGTGGAAAAAAGCTAGAAAATGGGACCCAAGTGCATCCTAAAAGTTCAAACATGAGCAGGCAAATAATAAGACATCCCATGCATTTTAAACCAATCTCGTGATTTTTGAGTTCCTGACTCATGAGTTTTTAACACTTGGGGTTGGCAATATTGTGACCCTTGGAACAGCGCAAGGATGTGCACATACGCCCCAGGACCAGCACCCTGTCTCTCTGCCTCCTACATTTAATAGGACATATGGGGGACTGTCACTGCATAAATATTATTTTAAAACACTGGAGCTATATGTAAGGCCAGAGTGTGTCTGGGCACTGTGCAGTCCAAAAGTGGCACAATGTATCCCCTCCCATTACATCCCCTGCCTGGGGCGAAGCCCAACTGAAGTGCTTGTGTTCACCTCCCTACACTTAGTCCTTACTCAAAGGGGGCAATGAGGGGTGTGGAGGAAGCTTGGCCATGTGCCCCACCCACCCCCAACCTAGCCAGTGGAGCACATAGGTTAGGAGTGCACACTGCACTCTCTTGATTGTTTGACTCCCCACTTCCTCTACTACAAATCAGTGTCTTAATGCCCTAATAGAGCCTGTAGCGTTTAACAGCACCACCATACTGAAGCTATTCAGACAGATCATGCAATATAGAAGAGAAGCAAAGGATGCTAAAGGGAGAATGCAAAATACATGGGCCTCATTCAAAATTCATGGATTGTGTGGGGTTGTGGGCAAGGACCTACAGCGAGAAATGTAACAGAATTATAAATAAATAACTAAAAGGGCAAAGCATACTGAAGAGAAGATCACAAATAAAAAGTAAGTGGCTACTATCCTTCTTTTTTCTGGCCTTGCCCCCTCCTGCCCCCACTCTGGCATACTGAAAGAGAATCAATAGATGAACACTCACCTCACCACTACAGACCCACACAGCCACACATACACTGCAGCTGAAAAATGCAGCTCATATGCGTTTTGCTTTCTCTGGCAGCCCCCACCTTTGTACAATAAGCATCAAAGCCAGACTGTGGTGTATTGAAAACTGGTTGTTGTGCGTTAGGGGTCTGGATTCTAAGAAAAAACTAGTGGTCCATTTTAACCTTTCCGAAAGGTTTTTCGGAATTTATGTTTTTCTTCTCCTTCTGTGTGTGTGTGTCATGAACATAACACTAACAAGGCATTTTGGACACTTCATCACACAAGAATGAATTAAAAATTGACAGGGCCGTTATTTTGCTTTTCCAGTCCTTGTTGCAAAGACTTGGCCCTAGCGTATTGGGAAGGCAAACGCTCTCCTCCATTTATTTTACATGTCTCCCCCCCCCCACACACACAGAGTATTAAGTAAGCTTCAGTTGACCGTATGAAAGCCCTGGGATTTACATATCACTAAAATGCCACTATAGCATATGGGCCTCTTCTCTGATAGCTTCTGCAGAACAGTGCCCTGTTGGAGCACAACATGACCTCTCATGGGATAAACCTGCCAGTTACAGACCTGCCATGCCAAGCTCCAGACTGTTCTTTTTTCAGCACTGGTGTTTGGCCTAGCTTTACAGCAGGCTGCAAAACAGTTTAGGAAATGATACCAGGCTGGCCGATGTGCCAGCCCTGGGGGTGCTATTTTACACCTTTGTATCCTCTTGATGATCTGAGAGCCACCCATAGCACACCCAGCTGAGCAGGCCTAGCTTTACAATCTGTAGTTCTAATGAATGCTTAGGGAACAAAATATGTGATTTTATATGGCGGAAGCCTGTTTCACTTTCTCTACCATCCCCAATCCCCATCTCTGGTGACGCTGAGAAAAGATCCAGTCTTTCCATTGATTTCAATGGGCTTTGAATCAGGCCCCAATGCTAACAAGATGAACCTGGCTAGCATGTATTATTGTTATTACAGGCAGCACAGAGACTGACACACACAGTTAAGGTTGCCTGAGACTTTCCATTATAAGACCCTATTTTCAGTTGCTTATAACTTTGTCAAACTTAAACCATTTGAGTCAAAATTCTCTATACCAGGTGTCTGCCTCAGGCTGACTGTTCTTGGAAAGTTTCAGCTAAAATGGTTCAGCCATTTCCAATAACATGGTTAGGGGGAAAATATGTTTTGCCCAAATTAAAAAAATAACACCTTCCTCCTTATTGTGAACGTCTACCACACTTTGGAATAGGAACTTGAAATTTGGCCTTTTGTTCTCACTGTGAAAATTCACCCAAATTTAGCCAAGTTTTAAGCCTCTGAAAAATCACATTTTCACATGTCCTCAGTAGAGACTTGGAAGCTAAATTTTCCAAAGATTCCATCTGCACCGAGCATGCTCCACCTCACGGCTCCTATATGTTGACTGTACTGTGTAGGCATCATCCTCACAGAGTGGCTGAGCATGATCCATCCCTGGGCTGCAGGGGCTGTCCCTGAAATTGCTGCTTCTGGTAGCAGAGGGATATTGTGGTGCAAGGTATAGAAAATGAGAAGAGCGAGAGTCTCTCTCCTATGCTCTGTGTCCAGGTAAATATGTGGGATAGGAGTCTGTGGGTGGAGACGGGGCAGATGACAGCAGTGTGATAGGAACAGTGTGTGTGTGTGTGTGTGTGTGGGTTGAGAGGGACAGAGCCAGGGAGGAGAGGAGATGGTGGGGGAGGGGGAGACCTGGGAAGGAGCTGGCAAAGGGAGAGACATTTTTCCACAGGACCTCTGCTTCAATCAGTGCACAGGCCAGACTGTGCTCTGGGGAAGAATCAGGGCACTGTAGTAAATGAGGCTGCTGGCTGTAGGACCTCTGCCTCATTTGTTCCAGAGTTTGGAAGACGTGTAGTGAAGGAGGTAAGGGACTGTAAGAAGAGAACGGACAGGCTCATGGTTCAGGCAGCTGAATGCTGCCCTGGAGAATTGAATTCTATCCCTGCCTCTGATACAGAGTTCCTATATGGTGCTGGGCAAAATCACTTAAACTAAACTTCTCACAGGTGGCCACTAACGGTATGTCCATGGAGCCCGTAGCAGTGAGCTCCCAGCTTGGGTTGACAGATTTGGGCTTGTAGGGCTCTCATTACTGCTCTCTCTAAAATAGTGTGTAGACAGTGCTTTGACATTGCAGCTCAGGCTCTGAAGCTCACACTTCTCCCTAGGCTTCAATGCCTGAGCTCCAGCTGGAGCTGCAACTTCAAAGCGCTGTCTCCACAGCTGTTTTTAAGAGCACTGGTGCAAGTCCTGCAAGCCCAAATCTGACAACACAGGCTGGGAAGCTCACTCCCGTGAGCTCCCGAAATGCTGTGTAGGCACATCCTAATTGTGTGTGGGTCATTTTCTGGGTACCCAGCTGGAGACACCTGCCATGTGATTTGCAGAAATACTGAGCATTCACAACTGCAGCTGAAGTCAGTGGGAGCTCTGTTTTGTCCATATAAAAGTGCTAAGTACTCTGAAAAATCAGGTCCCCAGCTTCTCAAATTGGGCACCCCAAACCAGTCACTTTTACCAATTAAGAAAATTTTAGAAAAGCTCTTGAGGAAGTTAATAATTATGTATTCAGTGCAGTGTTGGATGATGTGCAGTAAAATAATGCATGGAACCACACAATGAATGATGAGGATAATAACAATGATGATTAACTAACTACCCATTTAGTGAGCATCATTCATCGTGTGCACTGAATGAGGTCCTGTGGAAAAAATATGGCTGTATCATAATGCATTATGCACAAATTAATGTTCCACAGGCATCCTTAGTTCTGGCGTTTCCTAACTTTTGAATTCTTGACTTTGTAACCTTAACATTCTTTTAATGTAGGTTTTTTTGGATGTGATGTTATTAATTTGTATTGTGGTAACTCCAAGAGGTTGGGGGCTATAGAATGTTAGATGCTGTACAAACTAATAACAAAGGATGGTCCCTGTCCCAAAGAGCTTACAGTGAGAACATAAGAACAGCCATACTGGGTCCATCTAGCCCAGGGGTCGGCAATGTTCGGCACGCGGCTCGCCAGGGTAAGCACCCTAGCGGGCCGGGCCAGTTTATTTACCTGCTGACGCGGCAGGTTTGGCCGATCGTGGCCCCCACTGGCCGCGGTTCATCGTCCCGGGCCAATGGGGGTGGCGGAAAGCCGCAGCCAGCACATCCCTCGGCCTACGCCGCTTCCCGCCGCCCCCATTGGCCCGGGACGGCGAACCGCGGCGAGTGGGGGCCGCGATCGGCCGAACCTGCCACGTCAGCAGGTAAATAAACTGGCCCGGCCCGCTAGAGTGCTTACGCTGGTGAGCCGCGTGCCGAACGTTGCCGACCCCTGATCTAGCCCATTATCCTGTCTTCCAACAGTGGCCAGTGCCAGATGCTTCAGAGAGAATTAACAGAACAGGACAATTATCGAGTGATCCATCCCCTGTCATCCAGTCCCAGTATCTGGCAGTCAGAGGCTCAGGGACATCTAGAGCATGAGGTTGTGTCCCTGACCATCTTGGTTAATAGCAATTTATGGACCTATCCTCCAGGAACTTATCTAATTCTTTTTTGAACCCAGTTATACTTCTGGCCTTCACCACATCCCCTAGCAATGTGTTCCACAGGTTGACTGTGATTTGTGTGAAGAAATATTTCCTTTTGTTTGTTTTAAACCTGCTGCCTATTAATTTCATTGGGTGATGCCCTGGTTTTTGTGTTATGTGAAGGGATAAAGAACACTTCTTTATTCACTTTCTCCACACTCATCATGATTTTATAGACCTCTATCATATCTCCACCTTACCCATCTCTTTTCCAAGCTAAACAATCCCAGTCTTTTTAATTTCTCTTCATATGGAAACCGTTCCATATCCTTCATCATTTTTGTTGTCTTTCTCTATAGCTTCTCCAATTCTAATATATCTTTTTTGAGATGGAGTGAGCAGAACTGCATGCAATATTCATGCACACCATGGCTTTATATAGTGGCATTATGATATTTTCGGTCTAAGTATAAGACTATGGAGGACAGGTTAATACAACAATTAGATGTGGGGAGCACAAGAAAAAATGTTTCCCAAAACACTAGCATGGTGGTCCCTTCTTTCCTATACATAGGATGTGTGCCCTTTATCTAAATTTAAGAAGACCATTAATGGTGACAGAGGAATAGAGTATTTGGAATTACAAAAGTGAAGCACATCTCAACAGGATGATAAGAGTTTTCCTGTGATGTACATACATTACTCAGCGCCGGTTTCTTTTGGAACAGAACAGGTTAAATGGAAAGCTCCTTTTCTCTAATCATCACAGTTGTGAAGAACAGAACCCAGTTCCCAAACTGCTATTTTCTTTAATAAAATCTTTATTTGTCTCATATTAGAAAAACAAATCACCTTGTACCAGTCCACTGAAGCAGCCAGCCACGTACCATAGGGTGTCCACTACAGGAGGGCTCTGAGGCTGGAGCCACCCAAAAAGTTGAGGGAACTGCCCCACTAACAACTTTGAAACCAAAGATTCTTGAGACCTTCTTAAGTTTCCCTATGAAATTCTGTCATGCTTTTCCTAACCAAGCAAAACAACAAAGTACAAGTCCACACATGTCAAAGATCTGCAGGAAAACCTGGGGCAAGTTAAAAAAGAAGAATTCCAATGTTGGTGGGCCCCAGAATTGTGAATGGTGTAATAATATGACCAAGCAACCCATCTAAAGTTCATATAGGACACGTAAACAGTGAGCCATGTCTTCAGAAAATGGATGGGGTTCCTTCTGTGGGGCTGTTGCTTTAGCCAGACCACATACATGATCAAGCAAAACATAATCTCTCTCTTTTCTTGGCCCTGCTTCTTTCAGCAGTCAGTTTGGTCTGAACCTTGACACCAGGGGGTGACAGGCATTACCAGAGAACGGCAGGCTGCCTTCTCACACATGCTGCAATTCGCTTAGACCTGCGTTTGTAGTGGGTTTTTCCCAGCTTTGCTTCAAAGCTGCGAGAGGCCTCTGTGCTTAACAGTGATTTAAAATGCACCACAATAGAAACAGAAAAGCAAAATCACACATACCCAGGGTGTTTAAAAAAATACACATCCATAAACTATACATTCCCTCCTGTGGCAACAGTTCCTGCCTAGCTGGGATCAAGTTATACTGCACTGTTCTGTGAGTTGTCTGTATGGAAACAGCTGATGTTAACAGTATCCTTGAGTAGCAATCAAGGAACATAGGACATTTCTGTGGGAAAACTCATGGAAAGGAGCCCTGCGGGAAGGGGATTGGATGTTCAGCCCCCAGACCACGGTCCTCATGAATCTTCTAGAGGTCAGAAATATCCCTGTACTTCTGCACTGGCTCCTAGACCTCTCCTCCTCCCTGTTAGCACCGCTGAATTGAAGCCATACTCCCCAGGCTACAGCTCCCCCCAGAACTCCTCTTTTAGGGGGACTCCACGACATGGAGGAACTCTGCAGAAAAGTTCCTACAGACCCACCTGTAATAACTTCCCCCCTAGGGGTTCTTGGTGTATGTGTCCCTGATCTGACACCAATACATGCACAGCAGGCGCTACGTGCAGCATGGATCACACTAATCACCTAATATAAATATTAAATAGTAATTAGAGACAAAATTGAATGGATTGTACCAGTCCACACTGCCAAATGGAGGCACTGTGTGGCTCACAGGACGGCCATACCAAACATCTAGACCAGGGGTCGGCAATGTTTGGCACGCGGCTTGCCAGGGTAAGTACCCTGGCGGGCCGGGTCAGTTTATTTACCTGCTGACGCGGCAGGTTCGGCCGATCGCGGCCCCCACTCGCCGCGGTTCGCCGTCCCGGGCCAATGGGGGCGGCGGGAAGCGGCG
>NW_020698262.1:3858737-3938202 GCF_002925995.2 Terrapene triunguis | reverse complement strand
AACCTGCCGCGTCAGCAGGTAAATAAACTGGCCTGGCCCACCAGGGTACTTACCCTGGCGAGCCGCATGCCAAACGTTGCCGACCCCTGATCTAGACCATAGATGTAGTAAGTGATACATTTAATGCTAAGCAATTCACCTCTGGAACCTACCCCGCATAATGGTGATGTGTTAAGGAACAATTCCATGCTGCTTACCCTTTCTTCCTCCCAAGAGATATCCCATTATCTCCTAAAACCCTGTGATTGCTCTGCAAGAAAGAGTGACTGGGAAGATGTATACAGGAAAGTGATCTACTGAGTTTCACAGAGGCCTCTTCAAATGCTGAAGAGGTGGTGAGCTGACCATTGTACTATACGATTCTATGATTCTATATGTCTGTTTGACATCGCTACAAGATTAGTGAAGACAAATTCATAGAATGATTATGTTTATATGTGAGTTACACTGGAATGAACCAAGTTGTGGACTCTGTACTAAGACTCGTTAGGTTTCCCATTATGATTTTAATACCCCAATAAGAATATTACACTGTATTAATTAATTTTCTAACTATGCATTTTATGTAAAATCCTTTAAAAAAAATCCTTTGAATTTATCTCCAGTCATTTGCAGGGGGATTTTAATGGCGAATGAGACATCATTTTAAATCTCCTTTTGTGGTTCTATTACCTAGGGCACAAGGAGGCAGTGCACTCTTTGCCAAAAAGCAGAGAACTATGCCCCAGGGAGGCGGGAACAGACTGTTCTTCCTAGGGATGGTATTTTAAATAAAAGGCTTTTATTGTACTGCATTTTCTGACTGTGTGAGAATGGGCTGTGTATTGTGTGAATCTGGTTTTCTGCTATTATTTTCCCAGCAATGAGTATTTTCTTTAGTGTCCTGCAGGAATATGCGGATCATGCATGGTGCCTAAAGCTAGGAAGAGTTGAATGTGGCTTGGAGAGGGACAGGGTGGAAATGGAGTGCATGAAAGCCGATTTGTCTTCTAATGTGGGTTAAGGGGCAAAGTAGAGTGGGAAAAGATTCTTCCCCACTATTATGTTATATAAGACTATTTGGTGAAAGACTGTTCCTTTTCCTTTTCTCTTTTTCTGTTGCCCACCCAAAAATCGAAACATGTAAAACCTCAGTTTGAATAGCAAAATGTGCATTGCATTCTTCTCCTGCCTTGTGGGACAATATGTGGGATTGCTGTGGTAATTATTTATTGACCTTGAGTAGCTCTGGGAGCTTATTGTAGGAAATTCCAATGTAATGTATTGTGTCAAAACTTTGGTTAATTTATTATTTAAATAGCAGTTTCTACCCCTCTATCAGTATTGAAGAAGGCTAAGGAAACACTTGATACCAGCACATGTATTGTGAGGACCACTCTTTTCCTCCAGTGTTTTAATAGAACTTTAAATCATGATTTTTGTTTCAGAGACAAGAGTTTTCCCCTGCAGCAAAAGCAAGTCTCAGAAATGATGGCTCATTATAACACTAGGAAATTAAATTAAGAGATAGTATATTGCCAAGCATAGCTGCTGCTTCTGTTGTGTTCCTTTATTGTAAATGCATAACTATCTTTTAATTTTTTCTTTACTGTGACTAAAAAACAAAAACAAACCCTAATTGAACACCCATTTGTGTAGAAAACATCTTTGGCTGGAGTTTGTTCAAATTTCAATTTTCCAACATTTTTCATCAAATTTTTGAACTTTGATGGAAAAAAGGAAAAACAATGTTGCCATAATTGTCTTGAAATATTTTCCTGTTTTTGTCACCAGTTATAGAATCATAGAAATGTAGGGTTGGAATGAACCTTGAGAGGTCATCAAAGTCCAGTCCCCATGGCAGGACCAAGTAGACCTAGACTAGCCCAGACAGGTGTTTGTCTAATCTATTCTTAAAAACCTCCAGTGATGGAGATTCCACAACCTCCCAGGGAAGCTAGTCCAGTACTTAACTATCCTTATAGTTAGAAAGGTTTTCCTAATATCTAACCTACATTCCCCTTGCTGCAGATTCAGCTGATTACTTCTTGTCCTACCTTCAGCGGACATGGAGAATAATTGACCACTGTATTCCTTTTAACAGCCCCCATGCTTGTGGCTGATGTTTTTCAAATTTCAAAAATTGGATTAAAATATCATCAGTATTTCAAATTTTGATGAAAAAATGAAGATAAAACAAGAGAAAATATTCCAGCATTTCAAGACTTCCCCCCGCAATCTATACATTTCTCCCCCACCCTGGCAATACATCTGACTGATGCAGCAGAACCCTCAGACAATTCCACAATAGCGCCACATTCTGCTTTGCAGTGGACACACATGGTGTCCATTGAAATAAGTGAGAATTCCCTCATTCCTATTGCTCTTCTGTAACAAAGTCTCCTCCGACCTGTCTGCCTCAGTTTCCACACTCTTATGTAAGGTGGTGATTCAACTCACTGGCCAGTGTGCCATTGACGTTCTCACCACTACCAGTATATCATTTTCTTCTCCAAGGGGTGCATTTACTGTTCAAATACAACTCAGTACCAGTCAAGACATGTCCTGCTCCTTCGGTCACTTTCTCCTAAAGACTCTGCCCCTGCATATCCCAGTCAGGTCTTTCACCTACCTCTTAAGGCAAGCCCACTTTAAGATCCTTTCCTTGACTCAGGGTCTCCTGCAAGAGCCTTCCCACTCCCTGAAGCTGCCACCATTAAGTGAGCTGCTTGTTGGCCTTCTATCTCCCCAGCTGATCAGTTACAGGTGGAGGCTAAGCCCATCTGCCTTAAAAGGCTATTCCTTATTGTGGCACTTTCCAACAGTTATCTGCAGTTGTAAACTTCATTCTCTTGAGATGAAATCTATGGTGCCTACACTTGGAAGAAGGGGGCCAGAGAAGAGAGTTAGGGGTCACCAATTTCACAATCTATCCCAAAGTTGACAGGTTGGGAATCACTAAGAATGGTCAAGCAGAGAAATTTGCTGTGATCAAATTATTGATGATTTTGCAAATGTATGTAGTCAGATTTTTTTTTTAAATATACAAATTAGACATGATATTTTCATTCGCTGTACTAGAGCAAAAAAGGAATTTAATGATTCATATGCATGCAAAGCATTACATAAATGATGTAGAAATTACATCCACATATCTCGAAGATGTACAACTTCTGTAGTACATGTGGTCAAATTTGGTAGATAATTTAATTCATATGTTTTGTGGTCATTCTTAAACAAACAAAGACCACAAACAGGGAGAGAGGTCTAAATATACCCTCATGATTTATAAGGAAAACTTTGAGCCTACATAAGCAATACTATAAATTTGACACAATAGACATACGTAAAAACAGACATTTTTGTCTTTCAGTTTAATGTAACTGTATCCTATAGCAACAATCTGAAAACTCAAGCAGCTGTTCTTCAAATAAATTTCATGAAATCTGCTTCTCAATTCTTTTAGTCTTTGGAGGGGAAACGTCCATGTTGGCTTGATTCAGAAGGAATTCCTGCTGAGGAATACACACATGGTCCCAATGGAGTCGAGAGAGCGGTTTATGGAATAAGGTGCTACCCGTCATGTGAAAGGGGATCAGAATCTGGCACTTTATCTCTAGAGGAAAAGGAGAAATCAACTTGTGAACTGGAAATCTGAACTTCTGTTTTGTAGGTTACCCTGTTCCATGCCAATGTTTCCTCTAGGTAGAAAACAAGCGCCTGTTAGCTAAAGAGGCTAAGTCATCGCTGCTGTTAGACATATTAACCTAGGGGTGGATATCAGCTACCTCTGCAGAAGAGCACGCCCAGATGTCCCTTTGGACCTTCCCCTTAAATACTTTGAGTCCTGTCTTGTAATGTAGAGCTCATACAGATGGATTTGCAAGGGTTACCAGGCAGATGGTTACACTGCAGCAGAGCCAACATTCTCCCACTACTGCATCCCTCTCCTCCCGGCCACATACAATGTATTTAGATCTCCTCTCCACTTGCAGACACAGAGGGAACAATCACACTTGGATTTTAGTTTCATTACTAGCTGAATATTAGATGTTCAGGTGTGTAGTGCAGCATTTTGTTTGAATATTGGAGTCAGTGTGCCAAATTCTGCTCTTAGTTACAACTGACTTCAGAGAGGTTGCAAGGAGGGGCAGAAAGCAGAGCCACTGTGGTTAAGGGGGACATTTTCTGCACAAAAATAAAAAAGAATGAATCAGATCTGAAGACCCCAGGCTAGACAGACTAAAATTAGCTTCACAGCTTCTCATCAGCAAAGCTCCACAACCCTCCTTTGCTCCACAGCTATAACTGTGACAAGCAGTAAACCATTTTCCCTTTCTTTGGTGGCTCAGAATGCAGCCCTCCAAGCCTCCAATACGGAAAAAAAATCGAGCCATTACCAGTGGATTTAGGGCGATCCCCCAGGGTGTTCCTCAATGTCCTAACACTGTGCATGGATTGTTGCTAGATAATTAGATAGGTGTGTCTTAAATGGCACCATCCATGGAAAGATACATATCCATGTCTGCCTCTCTGATTTCATAGTAGCAGTCGAGGCACAACAGTAGGATATACAGATCACCCTGGATATTTTCAGGGAAATATATAACAGCGAAGAAAGGAAACATGAAGTGGCCTAAGCCACCGCCCTTTGAAGTCAAAGGAAAGAATCTAATTGATGTCAATGAGCTCAGGTCCTAAGGGATCAATGGTCCTGAAAATTGAATAAAAATAACAAAGAGCTTTAGATTGTTTTATGGATTGAGGGAAAGGAGGTGGTAAATAACCCCTTAAACCAGGAGGTTTTTTGTTCCATGCCCACTGAAAGAAAATCCTCCCTTGTTGACAAAAATTCACAGGACAAGATGGAGTTAACACAGTCTGTACAGTTCTGTGCTGCGAGCCATAGATCCACTCAACACCTTTCCATGCCTCCAACATTTTTTTTGAAAAGCCTCTGTGGGCAGGTGGATTTCAAGCTGAATCAGCCAGCTGTGCGTGAAGCCAATTTTTTAAGACCTTGCACACCACTGAAGCTGCAAAATACTTTTGTCTGGATAAAACTCTTGGAGTCTAGTGAAGGTTTTGTTTTTTATGTTTTTTTAACCTCAAAAATTAATAAAATGTTTACAGACTCCTAAGATTATTGGCATGTTGAGACAAGTAAGGAGTTATTTAAGCAGTCAAATTGCAGAAAATGTTTAGCTTAATCCACCTGTTGCTTAATTACAGCCCCTTCAAATATCAAGTGGCAAATACTTTTGGGAAAGATTGTGCAGTTAAATGTTTTTTTCATTATATGCACGTACCGGGGTTAGCACCATGTGACCCTCATCCTTGATCAGGAACTCTAGGTGCTACCAAAATGTCAATAATAATAGTGACAAAGAGTCCTTATAGACTAGCAGACATATTGGAGCATAAGCTTTCGTGGGTGAATACCCACTTCGTCAGATGAATATTGTAACCATGTTGGTCCCAGGACATTAGAGGGACAAGGTGGGTGAGGATTACTTTTACTGGACCAACTTCTGTTGGTCAGAGAGGCAGGCTTGAAGAAGCCTGAAGAAGAGCTCTGTATAATCTCAAAACCTTGTATCTCTCACCAACAGAAGTTAGTCTAATGAAAGATATTACCTCACCCAACTTGTCACAATAATAAACAATGTAGTATTATTAATAACTAAATAATATTTAATGATTGTCAGCCACTGCAATCCCCATACTGGAAATATGGGAAATATTCAGCTTACTCTAAAAGAGTGAAACTCACCCCTGTTATGAGGACTTAAATGGGACATAAATGGGATGCAGGCCTTGGCCTGGGTCTCTGTGAAGGGGTGAATTTCATCTGGATTGTGTTAACGGCTAAGCAAACCTCTTGCATTACTGTTTCTGGGAGAGTCTGACAGATACTATTTGTTAAGAGCTGTATGATCTCAAAGGTATTTGCAGTGCACAACAACAACTTTATTGGTCCTACAAACTATTCACATGACTGGTCCCTAGCTGGGGGAGAAAAAACATAGCAAAATTGATTTGTTGATAGACTCTCAGGTTCAAGCAGAGAGAATTTCAGAGATCCCTGGCCTGATTCTTGACAAGTAACAATGCGATTGCTAAATGGTAAATTTATATTTAGTCTTTCCAAAATATCAACTTGTGGGAAAAAATTCAGAAAGTTCTAAATCCGGAAAAAACAAAACTAAACAAAAACCCAAGTTTTTTTTCTTTAGAAATGATTGTCTGTTTGGAGGACATGTTTGTTTAATTATCAGCATCAGACATCTCTTTCCTGTTTGGCAAATGGGTACCATTTTTGATTCATTTTGATTTGATTAATTAGACCACAATGAAGACCCTGGAATAAAATGGACTGGTTACTTCTTTTTCTCTTATTTGAAAAATAAACATTTGGTTTGAGACCACATTCTTCCACTAGAGCACATGAGACTATATTTTCATAAGCTTTGATTTTTGAAGATTTATTTGTGAAATGTCAAGCATGTTTCTGCTTAGCTTGCCTTGTTTGCAGTTATGATTTCTGTTTTATTAACGTGTATTATCAAACCATGGCTAGTTTTCTTTAGAAGTAATGACTGAACTACACTGTACATGAACTCTCAGCTCCTGAATGCTCTGTTGATGGGAATGCACTCAACAATGTTAGAAGAAGAAAATAAAGAACCCATCAAAATAAAATGCTCTTCAGAGACTTTAAGCCTTCACATCTTAGAAGTTAGAGCTGCATCTCTAACAATTGTTAGGGATTTTATTTGTTTTGTCTGAAGACTGATTTCATGCTCTGGATGAGAAAAATCACTTTTTTGTTGATCTAATAGGAGTCAGTTAGTTCCAATGTCAGTCCTTCCATCCAAACTTTAGGTGCTCATTCATATACCACAGTGATGGTGGATGCCTAGATACTCAGGTAATGGAGGGAAAATCCTGACTCCGTTGAAGTCAAGTGATTACATGAGAATCTCATTTTTCATTTAACAATGAAATTTTAAAGTTTCTAGTCCTTGTAGTTGTGGAGAAAAGCTTGAAAACATGAACCCTAAAGGTTGAAAAAGCATAAAAATCTATTTTTTTTAAATCCTATGACTTTTAGGGTTGAATGACTGATTTTTGAATGTTTGGCGAGAGTGGATAATACTATAAGATAAATGTGGCATAGACCTTATACTAGCTCTCTGCACAGCAATGAATTTCATTCATAGAGAGTATGGATCTGTAGTTTGTAATAATATCAAAAATTCCTAGCACCAAAATGTACCCTACATAGAAATGAGTCATTCCCTCCATCTATGCCCAAGACGGTAGCCCCGAATAGCTCTGTAACAACCAGCCGATGAAGTTTCCTAAGGTATCTCAGAAACATTTATTCCTAAATAAAGGAACTAGAAAGAGTGCTGGTTATTTCAGCACATGAATTGCAACTGAATAAAAATTTTACTTAGCCACAGCCCCTAGCAATTCTGCTGATATAGTGTACGAGTTCTCAATATTTGCTCTCCCAAGGGGATTTGAAAGAAAGCCAGAGCTTTGTTCTTAAGAGTTCATCTAGCTCCTGATGTTTAGTCCCCAGCAGGATGTCACGAAGCTGATTGTGACATTGCAATTGGTTTGGGGACAACTGGCCAGGCCTCCAACATACCTCCAGCCCTATATCCATGGAAGAGAATTGCCTTAGTGTCTTCTGAATTGGACAAGGTGCTGCAGATTTCTCTAATGTGTGTCTTCAGCTGTTTTGCTCTTCCCTTCTTTAGGCTGGTGCTGGAGCTGGCTCAAAGTTTCAAGGTTAATCCCTTAGTTATAATACTCAGGATCCAGTCCAAATCCCAATCAGTCTTTCTGCGATATTTCAAGAGAGTTAGATGGGGTCCTTAGAGAGAAAATATGTCCATCAGTTATCTCCATTTACTTTCAATTATTAATTTCTACTCTTCATTTATATTTCATTAGACTGAAGAAAACCTCAAATCATCACAGCAGCCACTTACATCTCTTAACAGTGTGCAAAATATTTATTAAAATCATTAAGCCCAGTGGTCCCAGTAGCTAATTACAAGAAGTGGATGTTTATGGAAATAAACCCAACCATGAAGATTTAATTTAAATGAGTGCTAAAACCTCCTTGCCTTTGGAGATTTTTGTTTTTCATTTTTAAAATTTGTCATGTTGGTTTGTAAAGCTTCCTCGTTATTCGGGTAATATTGGCACTGTTGATAATAACAGACACTGTTTGTCTTGGACAAAGGCCAGTATTCTAAGTATGTATATAATTTGTCCAGACAGTTTTAGGTTCTCTTGAATTAAAATTATAAATTTAACATAAAGAGTTGTAATCTAATTACAGATTACAATGCCAAAGGAGAAGACTCTAAAGAAATAAACTTTGACATTAAGGGCACTGTACAAATGTAGGTTTCAGAGTAGCAGCCGTGCCCATGAAAGCTTATGCTCAAATAAATTTGTTAGTCTCTAAGGTGCCACAAGTACTCCTGTTCTTTGTACAAATGTAGTAAGTATAAATGTATACCATAAATAAAGAGATTCAAATAGAGGTTTCAAAGAATTTGGAGAAGTTCATTGATAATTATTTACCTAGGGGAAAAGGATTCAATGTTCTTTCTTAAGGAGTTCACCCAATCTAAGATCATTAATTTTGCCTACACAACACTTCAAAGAACTTGACAAGTAATGCTACTGGCTTCTTGGAACCTCAGAATGAAAAGAAGCTGCATACAGAACCTCATTAATTCATGACTGCAGATTGCTAGGTTTTGAAAGTTAAAGAGAGATTCTCTCTCCTGCACTGAGCAAAACTCAGCTTCGCTGGAGGGGGGCTCATGTAGCCAGCTCAAACTCCTTGATCCTTGGGGCCAATTCTGAATCTGATGCCATTTAAGGCTGTTGACAGACAGCTTTAAGTTGTCTTTGAGTTCATTGAGTCCTAAACTAGTGCAGGATTGATATGGTAGAGCAGAACTATGCAACATACCGTACCTGTCTTGCTAGCTTTTCTCTCCTCTACCATGCCCACTACACTGGGAAGAAATGGGACGGGGAAGGGGAAGAAGTTGCTGGGCTTGGATCCCAGTGCATTTGTTCTAGCTTGGAGTTTCCCTCTGACAAAATAATTCTGTCCTTACAAATTGCAGCATGTCTTGGTCTTGTGCTTTCTGAATGGTGTAAAGGTTCCAAAAACTGATCAGAGAATCTAGCCCTTTGGGTGGGATTTTCCAAAGGGTTTTTGCTTTAGATGCTTTTATAAATACAATCCTAAACTCTTCACCACTGATATCAATGGTAAAACTTCCATTGATATCAGTGGTGGAGGATTGAGCACTTGAGTGAATAAACCATTACAAAAAATCAAAGGTCCTGCATCCCTCAGCTCCATTTGTTCATTTATTTTTACAAGTGTAGTTTAAAGTTCTTGTTATTTATTTATTACGGTATTTCACAGCATCAAATGGATGCATTAGTAAATTCTGTCACAAGGTATGAGCTCTTGCCCTTCTCCAAGCCTCACAATCCAAGTACATGCATAGTTACAGTGACCTCCCACGTGTCATTAGCAGAAGTGTGGATAGGCAGCCTTTTCAAATTAAACTCTCTATTGCAGCACTTTCCCCTTTCACTATTAGAGGGAGTAGAGAGCTTTTTGCTCTTTGGAGCTGCTGGTCATCGCGCTTACAGGATATTACAGGTTGTTTGTTGGTGCAGCCAATACAAGATATCTGGGATGGATTTGAATACCCCCTTAAAGTACTTTGCAATCCCTGGCTAAAATTATCTGCTGATTTACATTGCTCCAGCTCCATTGTTTCATCACAGACTTGAGCAAGTGTGAAATGTGACTTCAGTGGAGCTGTACCAATTCACACCAGCAGAGAATTTGGCCCCATGATCTCAGAAAAAAGGCTGCAAGGAATGAGGGCTCGTTTGGAGCTAGGGTTACATCTCCTATGGGTAGGGCTCCCTGCCCTAGGGTTTCAGTAATGTGACACTCAGCCCTGCTATGAATATCAGGCATATGGATCAACAAAACATAAATCAGGAAAATCCTCCTGCACAAGGAAACTATGTAACAAATACTGGCATCCTCTTCATACATGTATACAATCCCCGTCCATATTAGCAGATGTCATGTGACTCCAGCAAGGGTAGATTAGCATTTCTTGGGGCTACTCTTAAAGTTCTCTTACATGCATCATGGCCAACTCTTGTTTGCAAATCTCATATCTGGTGTTCTTAAAGCCACAGCTCCTGGAGTCATGTTATTTCATGAGAATCTCAGCTTTCATTTATTTATATAAAAGCAAATTCCTGGCCCTTATACTTGCAGACAAAAGCTTGAAAATGTGACCAATGTGAATTTCAAAAGCTCAAAAATCAAAAGGGAAATAAAAAAGAACCCCAAATGTGTGTGTGTGGGGGGGGGATGAATTGTTTGTTTGTAAATCTCAGTATTTTTAAACCAATCTCTTGATTTTGAGGGCCTGAGTCATTAATTTTGAATGCTTAGGATTGGCAATACTGCACTTGCCAAATTTCATGCTGACTTCAATAGGAGTTCCAGAGCTGGAACATCTGCTGGATTGAGTCCTCAATTGCTTTGTGTTGGGTGAGACCCTAATGCCACACTTAAATGCAGTGAAGTCATACATGGTACTATAGAACTTCTATGATTCAGAGCAGTCTTATAACAGTGTGAAAACCTACAAAGCTGAACGAGTACTGAAACTATCAGCAGAACTAAGAAACAAGACATACAAAGTAAATGCTACAAGCTGAGACAGTGGTTTCAAATAGCATCCTGAGGCTTGAGAGTTTAAAGTTGGAAGACAGCCAATGAAAAGGACAAAAGGTCTTCTATATAATCACCCTTGCAGCTGAATATTTATTAATCTTTCAATAGAGCCATTTTACTTTTGATTTTTTTATTATATGTCCATCATATTTTTTTTTGGCTCCTGCCTCTTTTATAAACTAAATTTAGTGTCTTAAAAAGAAAGGCAGAACAACCAACAACATGTAACATAAAAACTAGTGTGTAAAGGTCGCCAGATGGAATTTCAGACCTGCTTAAGTGTGTGAGTGTGTCGCCCTCTAATGGCTGAATCCTAGAGAGGCCAGAAATCCCAGTACTATGGCATGTACTGGAAAGTATCCTTTAAGTGAAGCATAGTCATGTGCTATCTGGATGGATGGTTGTGAGTTCTTTCCATGCTGACAACCATGAAGTCTGTAAAGCCAGAGGGTGCAGATGAGGTGATGAGCTAGGCTGGTTGGTTGGTTTTGATTGGTCACGTAAGTCAAGTGGTAGTGGTTCTGGTTGTCTGAACAGGTGAGCCTACCCTATATGGTTTGGAATGTTTAGCAGAAACTATTTCCACTTTGTTTTAGAAGGGAGAGAATACTCCACGTTGGGCCAATGAGAAAAACGTACTTACGATCATGTTGTGGCTTCTGTGCTGCTCCATGCTTTGGTGTGTGTTAGGGAGCATCCCCTTGTCTGCACACTATGGGTAATGTTCTAATGACCATTATAACTGGAGTATAACAAATAAGTATTTATGCTAACTGTTGATGCCTATTTCAGATGGTATCCTTCAGCCACACATGGAGAATGTAGGGTACATCAACCATTTCAAATACAATTATTTTCTTTAACTTCACTCTGGCATTATAGCAATGGCACACTCGTGAGCATAGAGTTACTGTATCATTTGATTTTACCTCTTGTTTTACAATTCACCTTTTGTGAATGGCGGTTGTACAATAGATAGAGATGTCTCAGTCTGCCAAAGATTTGAGCATATGGGACCATGGGAGACTAACTCTCACCTGTGGCATATTTCAGCTGGCTTTAGGCTCATTCTAACTATGAATTAGTTGGGGGCCATTCCTATCTTTCTTGAAAATTCAACTCTTGGGGTCCATGTTTAAGCCCAAGACTTTTAAAGTTACTAGATGTGAAGAACATCTATTTCCCAGTTTAGAAATAATAAGGCCCTTAGTTTTTGATTTTTTTCATGAAACCTCCACAACACACGTTTTTGCCCAGCTCTTAAACATGAAGGAAAGTGGTGCATACTTGTAATCCTTCTGCACAGAACTCTCATTGATATAAAAGGGACTTCTCCATGGGAGGCATTGTGGATTCAAGCCCCTTTGTTTTGATATGGCGAGACTGTCATCATCAGACTTTTCATTGGAATGGAAGGATTGTGATCATGCTAGTCAGAATTAATAATACTTTGCACTAATGCATTAGTAAATGGGTGGAGTCCCCATCCTATTCCCAGAGCAATACATACATACTAGATTAGTGTCTCACTCATTCAACCCCTCTTGGGTTTTCCTTTATTCTTAATTTAACAACAATGCCTAGGTGTCAACCTAAGTTTCCTCCTGAGTTTTGCTGTTAATAGGGCTTTTCCTACAGGACCCACTGTCCCTAGTCCCTTCTGAGTCACTCCAAGCCTTCTTATACTTGTAGGTGGGAGCTAATTGGGTCCACTTGTTCTGACTGTGAGGATGAGTCAACAAAAATGTATGTTCATTTCAGTGTAAGGTCTTGGCATCTGACTCCCTGTTGAAAGCAACTTTCTCAAAACTGGGCACAGATTTCCCATTCTAATACTCTGTCACCTTTTGTAGGAAATTTGCTTTGGTATAAGAAAGTCTTAAACATACAGTATTTAAATGAATCTAACACTTGTTCAGCAGTTTCAGATCACCACATGTGAGAGAATGGATCCAAAGGGAATTTTCTTTTGTCATATGTTGTAATAAATATTGGTCAGTTCATTCTTTTCTGGTCTATTTTAATTATACAATGTTTGCAGTCACAATGAGGCTACAGGACTCAAAGAAAGTATTACAAATGTGCTGCATTTAGTGATCATCCATCCGTTTCTTTTAACATTTACCTCTGCAGTTTTTATTCTCATTATGATAACCACTTATTATTGTAATTATGGATATTCAGTGTTGCAATATAAAATCAAGGCATCTGGTAGGCATTAGTATTGGTAAAACACGGCCCTTTTTGATGCTAGATAGACAAAACCATGGAGATACAAACATCTCCAATAGATCTGGTGGGAAGAAAGGAGGATGAATACAATACCAATTAAACTGTTCTTAGCACTAAGAACTTCAGCAATGTTTTCCACTTAAATACTTTTACTTGAAAAGCAATTTGGCTCACAGGGGAAAGTTCTCACATTTACAAGCAACACACATAGCTAAAATCTCCCTTTAAAAAAAATGTTTGTGTGCAACAAAACTGTTCACATTTGGATCTTAGGGTGTTTTTTTCTTTTTTGCATTTGAAGCTTTGGTCTGTAAGTATGTCTGACATGGTATTCTGAAAAGGCCAGCAGTCTTGAAGTCCTGTAATAGTTTAGTTTCTGGGCAGCCCATAAGCAATAGATCAGAATAATCTGACTAAAATATGAAAGCCTGAACTTTAATAAGCATTATGATAATTCAGGGGCTAGCATATACAAGCCACATTTTTTACTTAATAAAAAAGCAAGTTTTAGCCATTACTACCTGGTTGCTCCCTTTACATCTATAAAGATAGTTGCCTTAAAAGTTTAGTGTTACAGACACTTTATGAAATCTTTGAATCCACAGAAAATGTATCCTGATGTGTTTTGTCAGCAACAAAAAAGCTATTACAAAAACCCTCTGAAGAACAACAAAACTCACATACTAATAAAGAGTTAAGCTCTACGTAGTGAATTGTTCTAGCAGGTTTTTCCTCAACCTAACAGGGCAAGTGTCTGCAGCTCCAAAATAAAGTGGGAAACTGAAGAAAGCTTTGGATTTCAAACATCTTTCAGTAAGGAATTAGTTTAAAAAGACATGCAACAATAAGCCATGAAATGAGTCCAGACACCATAATTCAGGGATGGAATATGCTATAAAACTGGCAGGCATCCAGCCCAGAGCCAGGTGCCTATTTTGGATTAGATTCAAGTGGCCTTAGGCCACCTAGCGAGCTTTCAGGTAGAATCTGGAAGCTGCTCACCTCAGTATGCCCTACTTAGTTCTCTTTCAGGTAGTTGTAAAGGATTCCCAGATGGCTGGCCCCCATCCAAAATAATATGCTTTCAAATCGCATCATCTATATACTGTGATGAGGCAGGGTTGAGAAAGAATGTATCTGGAAAAGAAATACTGAACATGATGCTTTCTTTCTGCAGCTTGTAGTGTAGCTGGGAATGGTATTGTTTACACATGATTACAGTATTTGTAACTCATTATGCCTGATACACTTATCATTGAGGGATTGCAAAAGAAGTGCAGTTCCTGGGGGGGAAATATAACTAAATGGACACTGAGGTTAAAAAAGTAACATTGTTTAGAAACAAGTATCTCTAATTTTGTTACTTATACTGCCATAGATTATTAAAAGGAAAAACATTTTTACAATTTAATTCACATTTTACATTTGTGTTCTTTGTTTACCTGTTGCATTTCAGTCCCCTTTGGACAATGAAATTAAGCTAGTCAGTTTCATGTTTGTATCTAGTCAATTTTAAATTTCTGGTTTTCAGAACTTTCCACAATGCTGTAATGCTTGCATTGTCAATGCTACAGAGAAAGGTTTTTTGCTTAGTTTTAATCCTTTGTTAAAAATAAAATGATTGAAAAGATAATGAAATCACTTCTATTAATATTAGGCTTGAACACAGTTCATCAACAGAGTAGAACAGTAGTGGTTCCACTGCTTTTTGGGCTTTGCATGTTTTGCAAAGGAGAGGGGCAGGATTAGGCTATTAGGACTCCCAACCCAGCAAACATTTATGCACGTGCTTAAATTTAACCATGTGCATAAGTATTTGCACAATTAGGGTCTCATGCTGTGAGGCTGGGGTTTTCAAAGGAGCCTAAAGGAATCCATTTGAGCCTAATTCCCTTAAGCACTTTTAAAAGATAAGTGCTGAATGGAACACTTATCTTAACATGTAAGGTCCTGAACTATCACTATGCGACCCATTCTGCTCCCATTGAACTCATTTGGAGAGCTGCTGTTAATTTCAGTGTTGTAGGACTGGGCTCTTAATAGTGGAAACTAATTTTATTTCTTATTCTTCTACCCTCTGCTTCTTATGAATATTAAGATCTCAGGCTTGTTGAAATAAAAATTCACCACCGAATGCCCATGCACTAAGAAATTACTAAATACACCTCTACCCCGATATAACGCTGTCCTCGGGAGCCAAAAAATCTTACCGTGTTATAGGTGAAACTGCGTTATATCAAACTTGCTTTGATCCGCTGGAATGCGCAGCCCCGCCCCCCACCCCGGAGCACTGCTTTACCACATTATATCCGAATTCGTGTTATATTGGGTCGCGTTATATCGGGGTAGAGGTGTACTGCCATTGCAACACTGAGTTGATAAAATAACTGCTCCAGTCATCAACATGCCAAAAAAAATCACTTTGGAAATCAGCAGTGCACAGTCAGGTGATAGTTTTGTTTGCAAATTAGGAATTTAAAGAAATGCTGTGGTAAATTAGAAGCTCTTTGGGGGCAGGGTCCATCTTTTGTTCAGTGTTTCTAAAGTAACTAGCCCAATCAGGTTCTGGTTCTTGACTTGGACTCCTAGATACTACAGTAATGCAAATAAATTATTAATAATAAAATAATAAATAATAATTAGTACTACTAATAATAACAACATCCACAGCAAAACAAATGTTGGCAAGAAACTCTCCTCTCTCACAGAAACTAAAAATGAGCCTGAGTTAATGTAAGGTCACATAGCATTATTATTATGTTGATGGAAAAGAACCAAACTAAACATTTAAAGTCTGATTCTCATTTATAGTTGGGCCCTAAAGTGAGTGTGTAGTGGGGCACAGGGGCCGTAGTGAAAATGACAGTCAGTCTTCAATTCAAAAGAATTCTGCCTTTCCAATGTCCAATGCAAGTTCCTCTCCATCATAGTAGTGAAAGGGTTTGACTCTTTCGGCACATGACCAATGGAACGTCTATGCAGTTGCACCAGAAAAAACTCCCTCTCCATGTAGTAGAGGCCTAGAATCCATGTGAGCTGTTGTAACTCATGGGATATAATAGCAATTGGGGAACAGCTCTGTGCCATGATTCATTCCCCTGCCCCTTGTGAGATCAGGATTTGACTCACAATCCTTAGTTAGCCGGAACTCTTTTGAAAGGACTGGGAGTTTTTCCTGAGTAAAGAATGAGAATGGAGAGTGCAGTCAAAATCATCGTCCAAAAAGGACACACTAAGAACACATCAAGGCAGCAGAGGAGGAATTGCATTCCTATAGGAAACAGACTGCTACTTAACTGAAAAGGGATATTACAGATTATTTGTGGTTACAGCCACTAACAAGTATCTGGGTTGGCCTGAATAGACTCATGAACTTCTTTGCAATCTATGTTCCCAGCGAGAAGTCTGGAAGTAACAAAGATTCATTGATGTGAAAGAGAGGGAAATTTTTAATAGAAGAATCTCAGGAGCCAGCCAAAGAAGCATTATCTTGTATTTATTAAAAAAAAAAATCTGCAAATGATGAAATTCAGAGGAGAGAGAGAGAAGCGAATTTTCTTCTTTGCCTGGCCCGGGAAACTAGTAACAAATAGAAGAAAAAACACATGTAAAAATGTTTGGAGACGAATCCAAATGGTGCTGCAGATTTTCAGTGCTCCTGAAAATCAAGCCGTCTCAGGACACTGAACTTTTCATCCTAGAATTCAGACACCCACACCGCTACTCAATAGATACAAGCGATCCCCTGCAAGAGAGCACATCAGGCATTCCGGTGTGATTCTAGAATTCCAGTATTTAGTGATACTAGGCACTAGACCACATGGCTGTTACAAATGGAGCAGGATTGTATAAACTTTGGACAGATCAGGTTAGCAAAAGTGGATTTTCCAATCTGGAAATGAAATTGAATAGCAAGATAACAGCTCAGCCCTGAGCAAGAAGCAACAAAAAGACTGGCAGAAACGGGTGGGAGAAGAAACACTTTGGGCTTCTGTTTGTCGGAAGCAAGTACTGTATATGGGTTACTCAGGGAGGATAGCCATGCTCCCTTCCTGCCTAGTACCACCCATTTTGGGGACTGGGCTGGCCTTGTACATTCAGAAAGCTCCCCTGGGGTTTTCTGTCTGGGGTGTCCTTGTCCAGGGTTTATGCTAGTGTAGATACTGGGTGAATGTAACTGAGACATTGTGCCTTCTTTCTAGCCACTTTATGCTGAAGCATTTTTGGAAATTATACCAGTGTCTTATAAGTAAAGTGCAATGATTGAGCTGTATCTTTGGGACTCCTGACGCTGAAGAGCCTTCAGTATATGGTGCAAATCAGTATTTAGGAAACGTGTTTTCAAAGTGGATCTTTGAACCTGCTGGACCGTGTGATTTCTCCTGTGCCATTTGGATCCATTGTATAAATACGGAGTTTGGCGTGTGCACGACACTATAAACCATATAATTGTTTTTATTAGAGTTCTGTGAGTTTGGAGGTACCTGTTCTTTAATTACACTTGGCAAGCTTCCAAGAAAACTCTGCTAAAATGTACTACTTGCAAAGCCTTAACGTGGACCACCCACAATGACAGCTTTTATTTTCCTCCTATTAGTGATGGACATTTTTATTTCATTTTTGTCTGCGTGTATGACAGAGCCCGCGTGTACTGAAGCGCAGCTTCTCCCCTGTGCCTTTTCTGTCTATGGGTTGTGTCAGTATGCTACGGCAGCAACTTGTGATATTTGGCACTAGTCCAAATGAATGGTATTTGCCCACTTTCTAGGTTGTCTTTTTTGCTTCCTTGGTTTGGAATTCCCCTCTTAAAAAAAGGTGGTGACACTGGAAATGCAAGTCAGTTAATCTCTTCTAAAATCTAAGCATTAGCCTTCAGCAATCACTGAAAGAAAACTCCAGACGATTGCTTTGTGAAGATTCTGTTTATCAGCCACAAGTACCTAGAGGTACAGTCTTAGTTCTGGTCCTGAGCTCAGATCTCCTGTGTAGCAGGCCATAGCAAGTACAATACTAACATATCAGCAGGATGACTGGAACTTTTCTCTCAATGCCAGAAAGTGGAATATCCAACAAGCACAAATAAATGTGTAGAACTAATCAAATTAGGATGGACATGCTGTGCAATACAGTGAAATTCATGGAAGCAGAAAATTGCTTTTAATATTTGTAATCAAAAGCTTTTATTCTGTACAGTAACAGCCGAGTGCTACGTGCTAGTTAGACGAAGGAAAAATGTAAACACAATCTCTTTGATTCCACTGGGAGTTTGGGGTGCAGTGGGAATGCGGAATCAAGTCCCTTTCCCAGTCACCATGATTAAAAAAATATGCAAAATTAATTTAGGAGTTTATTTACAGAAACTACTACAGTAAATGGTGGTGAAAGCCTATTCCACAGAGATTGCTCTTTGCTGCTTGGAGTTTGTCAGGATTCATAGGATTCAATCCTAGAATTGTGGGTTTAGAGCTCATTCGAGGAAATAGTTCACTTCTAACATGACATTTTTGAGACTTCTGCAGAGTGTAGAATTTAATACAGAGACTGGGGAAACGGTGGAATTTTATTCTAGGAATCTTCTGGCCCATCAGGCTCATAAATTAATAGAGGAACAATATTAATTCAACCAGTAGATGTTTTTGTTACTTATCTGGTTTCCGTGTCAGCTGAAATATAGTTATCTGTAAACAGAATAGCCAGTGGCATAGTGTAGCCCGTGCCATATGTCACTAAAGAATGCAATTAGCCATAATGCAAAAACAACATTAATACAGTGTCTCATGTTATAAATGGCACAATGGCAAGGACTCTTGAAATATGCTTTTTTGTGCTTTTGTCAATACACCAGGCTATCTTTTCCCTTTCTCGAGACTTCCATAGATAGATTCAGACTTCATGAAAGTAAACAAACTGAAAAAAGCATCGCTCTCACTAAGAAGTACCTCTCTTTTAAAATTCAGGGTGGGAATACAGACTAGAAGTGGATGTGCTCATAACAAAGAGCAGTAGAACTGAGGGTAGAGGAGGGGGTCTACTGCAACTTCTGTACTTTGGGATCATCTGGGGATCATTTGAGCTTGCCTGGTGGAAGTTAGAGCAACTTTAGTGTTAATCTGACCTTGGCTGGAGGTGTCCAAAGCCTCTGGGGATATGTCTACACTGCAGTTAAAAATCTGTGGCTGGCCTGTGCCAGCTGACTCAGGCTCGCAGGGCTCCGGCTGCGGGGCTGTTTAATTGCAGTGTAGACGTCTGGGCTTGGGCTGGAGCCCAGGCTCTAGGACCTTGCGAGGTGGGAGGGTCTCAGGGCTTGGGTTGCAACCCGAGCCAGAACGTCTGCACCGCAATTAAATAGCCCCACAGCCCAAGCCAGCTGACACAGGCCAGTGGCAGGCATCTAATTGCAGTGTAGACATACCCACTAAAGGCCATGGCAGCCAAGAATAGCCAAAATGCAGCATGCTCCAGCCATGCCCCCCTTCATATCTAGTGTATGCCCTCTATGTCTGGGGCTGAGAGGTAGGCCAGCATCTCTCTCTCTCTGCTGGTGGGGGAACCCCCTTATTCTGGGGACATTCCCCAATGGAATATGCCTTAGGCCAGCTCCTCAGCGGGTATAAATCAGCACAACAATGGAGCTACATTGATTTATATCCATTGAGCATCTGGTCTCCTGCCTTTAAAGTGTGGTATGAAATGGCCTTAGGTAACACTGACTGTATTCCTGGCACTAGCGTTACATCACTGTGTAGCTTTCCTTTCACCTCTGTGCACCTCAGCTTACTCATCTGTTGCTGGAGTCGAATAATATTTACCTGCCTTGCCGCAGTTTTGTGTGAATAAACTACATAAAGTTTACAAATTGCCTTGAGATTCTTGGGTGAAGGGTGCTACAGAAGGGCAAAGGATTGTGATTAGCTGTAGTGTGTGTGACTGTGACTGTGTCTCTTCCAAGCTTGTGACACAATACTACAAGGACTCCGGAGGCAGCCCAGCAGAGGTTTATTGAGGGTGGTCATCCCTGTTGGTGGGGGAGTGGGGGGAAGAGCATTGACTGCAGTAATCCCATTCAGACCAGCAGCAAGTCCCAGGTAGAAAAAATACCCCAGGTCAAAAAAGGAACACAATAGTCTTAGGTAACAGAGTAAACACAATAATCCCACCTTTCCTCAGGGAGGCTCTGACATCTAGCACAGTGATTCTCAATCAAGGGTCTGGGGCTACCTGGAGGGCTGCAACCAGGTTTAATGGGGTCCGTCAAGCAGGGCTGACATTAGACTTGCTGGGGCCCAGGGCAGAAAGCCATAGCCCAACCACATGGGGCTGAAGCCCGTGGCTCCAAGTCTGCCACCCAGTGCTGAAGCCGATACCTGAGCAGCTTAGCTTCACGGAGCCCCCTGTGGCATGGGACCCAGGGCAATTGCTCTGCTTGTTACCCCCTAATGCTGGCCCTGGCTTTGTTTTGCAGGAAAAAAGAAAAAGGTTGAGAACCCTTGATCTAGCAGTCTTTGGTTGGGTCCTGGCCCCAGCCAGGCCTTCTTTCAGTGAGCTAGCACAAGAAATCTGCTCTCCCTCACAGCCTCCTCTCAACTGAGCTGTCTCTCTTCTTTTAATGCCCCCCTCCAAGCCTGACAGCTCTTGCAGATGAAACAGGATGGGGCTAATTGAGCCCAGAGCATCTCATTAACCCTTCCCTGGCCAGTGTGGGGTTTGTACACTCTTATATCACACACTTTCCCCCTCATAAAAGTTCCCAGGGTCAGTTCTCCCCCCCGCACTCCTGGGTGAAATTCTCTGTCCTGTGTTATGCTGTAGGACAGACCAAATTATCAGAATGGTCCCTTCTGGCCTTAAAATCTATTAATCTATGAATTGATTATAAAGAGAATACTTTTCAAAGTCTTCACTTTCCAGGATGTCTAAGAGGGTCTTGACTAAGACGCTGCTCTGTGCAAAGGGCTTGATTCTGCAAGAGTCTGGAGCCAAAGAGTGCTTAGCACTTCATGAAAGTGCCCCGAGCCCTGAAGCATCAAGCTCAAAGAGCTCTTAGAGAAACAGCTGGGAGAATACCTCAAAAAGTTCTCCCAGTATATTGCCCTTTTGAATACAAAGCCCACTTGCTTTATCATTGCTCATGCCCTGGTTGTGTTTGACTACCAGGAATATTCCAGCCAATGTGTTTCCTAGTAGGAAATGATCATGGAAACAGCTGATTGTAAGTAAAATTTGCAGGAAACAAATGCTGAATTAGCAAATGCCAGTCTTTGCTCTGATTCTAATAATTACAGTCCTCCATTCAGGAAACAGAAACAATACTATGTGACTTATGTGTCCAATCATAAGTAGCCATCATTGCCCCATTTTCAAATTTCATCACATCAAACTAATCGCAAACAAGAAGAACAAAAATTAATGGTACAAGTAATCCAGACAGATTCTGAACAACAAATACACACATGAAAAAAAATCAAACTCCTAGATAAATTGCTGAAAGAGGAAGAGGCTAAGACTGTAAAATAATGTAGTGCTATGAATTATCACTCAGCTCCACTCAGTGGCAACGCATGTGTTGTATGATAAAGAATTTGCTCTAACAAAGAAGCCAAAGCAAACACAATGGCACTTAGAGTCAGGGCATATTTGTTCTGCATGCTTGTCAGTCCTGTTCCTGTTAATGTGAGTTCTGAATGTCTTTACAGCCCGTTATCATTACCCGACTGCTAGCACTCATGGATTCTTAGGGCAAGCGTTAAATAAGCAAAAAGTCAAGAAAAAGGAATATTTAAAAACGAGGAAAAAAGAACCAATCGTTTAAAACAAACCCAATGGACTAGACGGTGACTTGAACTTCCTTTGTACACTAGGAAATATTTATGAGTAAGAATCCCCTTACATCTCTGCATTGGCTACCCAAGATATTGGGTGTGTGTGTATGTGCAAGAGTAGACAGAAGAGCAATTTGGAAAATTTTCATCAAAACAGTTTTCTGTGGGAAAATTCCATTTTGACAAAACCAAAATTTTTCATGAAATTGCGCTGATTCTGATGAAATTGCATTTAGAAAAAATAACCTGTTTTGACATTTTCAGAATTAAAAGTTTTTTATTTTTTTAAATGACTTTTCATGGTAAAGCTTACTATATTTTATATTAGTGTGTATACATATATATATAAAATTAAAAAGTAAAAAGGGTCAACTTGAAACATTTCACATTTATTGAAATGAAATGTTTTAATTTACACAAAATTATTTCTTTTAACTTTTTTGCACTTTTTTTTTTAACTTCAGCTTTTAATCTGGGACAATTGTTTTCCCCAAAATTTGATTTTTTTTTTGGTGGGATGGAAAATCCGTTATCTGCCTACCTCTAGTACACGTAGGTAGGCACCCTCTTGCACCTGCCCAAAGCAAATAGATGGAGAGACCATGGGGAATTGGTGGAAGCTTGGCTCTACCTCCACAAGTTGCTGGCCAGAGCAGCTGAGGTGGGAGTGCGGTAGTCACTGACAGCTGGCATAGGCCATCAGTAAACTACTGCTCCCCAGAACCAGGGAGAATTGTGATTCACTGAACTGTGGTATGTTCCAACAACACTCTTCATTATGGGCTGTATCCTTGTGACAAAATTTACCCCAAGGACAGTGTTTAATTTGTAATGAAAGAGGTACAGGTGCTCAAGCAATTTTTTACATTCATAACTGATGCAACAAGCCTAGAGATGCTGGGGCTCAGCCCTGGCACAAATTAAGCCTGGCCCAAGGATGATATTGTTATTTGTATTGTTGTAGTTCCTAGAAGTCATTGTACACACAGGCAACAAAAGATAGTTCCAGCCCCAAAAACACTTACAATCTAAATAAGAGACAAGAGACAACAGGTAAAGACAACAAATAGTCAGGGGGAAAGCAAGGTAATAATGAGACAAAACCAGGTAGCATGAAAAGTAGTGGTAACACCAGCTGCCTAAACAGAATAACAAGTTCAATAACTGATTATATCAGTATATATATTATATACACCGCATATAATTCAGATATGGGGAGGACATGGGTTGACGATATGAATTGAAAATTACTGAATAGTCACTGCAAAAGTGTAGTGAAGTGATCATCAAGGGGTTAACTGAGTTACGAAGTGTATTACATGTTGGACACATGCTCCACCCTTTCCTTATTTGAACTTCCTGTTTAGTTAGTGGATGTTTGTAGTTCAATAAAGCAGCATGTTCCCAACCTACAGTAGTGTGCAATTCCTGTGCATTGGGCAGTCCCTTTACAAAATGAAACTGGTATGTGTCCTTAATTTCATGATCCCAGAAAGATGTAGGTTTAGCAAGGTGCATCATTTTGCTACCTTGAGTCACAGTGTGAAGTTTTTCTTCTCTACCTTATTATATGGTAATTCTGTTTGCCCTAATTCCTCCTAATATTTGGGAAAATTGTACATACAGTCACACAATGATTGAATCAGTTCTCTTCTTTTATTACTATTACAAACTGAATGTGCTAAATCCCCAAGGTGAAATCCTGTCACCATTTATATAAACGGCAAAACTTCAATGGGGCAAAGATCTTGCACCTAGCGGTAGTGGTTATAGGTTTTTATCAATTCCCCTGCCTGCTGCAAAAATTGTATTTTTTAACTCTGTAAATAAAACGAATAAAATTCAAAGCAGCACAACCTACTGAAAACAACCAAACACACCTGTACAGCCAGAAGACACAGTAGGTAATGGACAGTTGTACATAACTGGTCAAATGTATATCTTCTTCTATAGGCCACAATTCTGCAAGGCACTTAAGCATGTTTTTTAAGTGAATTTCTGAACTGGGGCCATGGAAAACTTGCATCCAATGATTTCTTTTGAATGTTCCCAGCGGGAATCACAGAAAGATCTTGAAGGTTCAGACAGAAGAAAAGACTGTGTGGTAATATATTTAGCAAGGTGATAATGCAAACCACTGGGAAATATAGAGAGGTGAAGGGGAAATTACATTCCCTGGCTGGGGAGTTATGTAATGTTTATAGACAGGAAACAGTTGGGGATATCCCCCTGGTCTGTGTGTCCAACCTCCTGCCCCCAACCAATTACAAAGAAAGCTCTGGTGAAGAGGTAGATCAGGGGTTGGCAACGTTCGGCACGCGGCTCGCCAGGGTAAGCACCCTGGCGGGCCGGGCCAGTTTTATTTACCTGCTGACGCGGCAGGTTCGGCCGATCGCGGCCCCCACTGGCCGCGATTCGCCGTCCCGGGCCAATGGGGGCAGCGAGAAGCCGCGGCCAGCACATCGTTCGCCCGCGCCAGGTGCTTACCCTGGCGAGCCGCGTGCCGAACGTTGCCAACCCCTGAGGTAGATAAAAGGCATGTCTTCTCAGATATAAGTTTTCTCCTTACTATGTATTGGTGGTACTGCCAACACTCACCTCAGACTCCATGTTGCTCCTTAGCCTATGTGCCAACCTGAGCAGCTCTTCCTCTAGGATTGGCACAAACTACCAACTGTTTATTCTCACAATGTGATCTTTGAACAGGGCTTGAGTGAGATTTTGGATATCCCAGTGAGATACACATTTGAAAACCATCCAGCACAAAAGGAAGGTCATGAGATAAGAGATGCGACTCAAAGTGCAGCCAAACACATCATAAACGAGTTTTGTATCAATGACGGAAGTCAGCTTCTTTATGGAAATCAGCATTCAACATTACAGTCCTCTCTTTCAATACTCCTGTTGTGGCTATATTTCTCTCTCCCTCTCCCTCCCCCCCGCCATATAGTCGAATGAAAAATAAGGGTATTCGCTCTCCAAATGAAGGAGACTCAGAAAGCTGGATTGTTATTACTGTGCTCTTTCTCCTAAACCAGCCAGGTTAACCGTGTGCTTGTGCACAATCCCAGCTCAATGATTTCCCCCGTCCCCGGCTTTTTTTTAAAATTTGGAAATAATTACAAATATTTGTGCTAATGCTGATAACGAATAGCCCAGTTACAAATCATAACTAACAATAAGGCAGAGACGGTTGTATTACCCTAGCCCAGGGGTCGGCAACGTTTGGCACGCGGCTCGCCAGGGTAAGCACCCTAGCGGGCTGGGCCAGTTTATTTACCTGCTGATGTGGCACGTTTGGCCGATCGCGGCCCCCACTGGCCGCGGTTCACCATCCCGGGCCAATGGGGGCGGCGGGAAGCCACGGCCAGCACATCCCTCGCCCGCCCCGATTCCCGCCGCTCCCATTGGCCCGGGACGGCGAACCACGGCGAGTGGGGGCCGCGATCGGCCGAACCTGCCGCCTCAGCAGGTAAATAAACTGGCCCGGCCCGTTAGGGTGCTTACCCTGGCGAGCCGCATGCCAAATGTTGCCGACCCCTGCCCTAGCCCCTGCGAGCCCAGTCAGGGACCCACATTGTGCTAGGTGCTGTACAAACACAGAACCAAAAGACAGTCTGGGATTTGCACTGGGTGTAGGGATAATCGTGCCTCGCACTTGTGTAGTCTCCTCTGCCTGAGGCTCTCAGGGTGGGTTTGGTGGGGGCACAGTGGGGTAAGCTGGCATGGCAAGGGTAAGGATCCAGGCTAGCTCCCACCCTCGGCCCCACTGAAAATCAATGGGGGGGGGGGCTTCCTGTTTATGCCAGAGCTAAATTTTTCCACCCCCTCAGTGAGTTGCGGAAAGGGGTCACCCAGCAGGTCAGTGCCAGACTCCAGAGGAACCCAGGTGTCCGGGGCATCCCCCCGCCCCTCCCCCCTTACCCCGGCAGCTCGGAGCACACGCGGCTCCCGCAGCTGGGGAGGGAGGCTCGCGCAGCCGCTGCTGCCTCCGGATTGGCCCGCGCCCGCGCTCCCCCTCCCGCGTCCCCCAGGCCCGGGGGGTGGGGGGGGCTGAGCGGAGCGGGGGCGCTGGAGCCGGGGCTGTCATTCGTCTGCAGCAATTTAAACCCTGCGCGCCGGCCGTGGCTACCTGCGAGCCTCTCCATGGGAGCCTCCGCCCCGGGGCACGCTGCGGGCGAGGCGGTGGCGCCGCAGTAAGCGATGCGGGGCTAAGAGCCCATGCGACCATGCGGGAGACCCGGCCGCTCCTGCTGGGTATCCGTGGGAGCAGGTAACATGCGAGGTGCCCGGAGGATCATGGACTGGCTCCTGCTCTTCGTGTGGACGTTACCTGTGGCGGTTCTCAACAGCAGCTCCATGCAATTCCTGACCATCCTGTGGCTTGGCGGCATTGCAAAGGCAGGTCGAGAGCACTTTCTTTCGCAGTCGCCTGGAGTGCGTCCATGCCAGGTGGCGGAGCCTTGTCCAGTGACTCTCGCCCAATACCCCCTTTTCTCTTTTTTTCCCTCTCTCTTGCAGACCCTTCAGCTGTGCTGCCTCTGTTGCGTGTCTTTTGCAGCAGCTTTAACCAGTGACAGCAGCTGCAGCCTCAATGGACTGAATCATGGTTTGTGTCTATATCTATATCTATATTTTAACAGTGCATGCAAGCGTCTTTGTGAAACGGAACAGCCAACCTAACCCACAAATGTTGGTCCTTCTTTTCAATGAATATAAACGGAACCCAGGCATGCGGCTGTAAGCCTACATGCAGATTGAAGGTGCCACCAGACTCCTTGTTGTTTATGCAGATTTAGTATCTCTGGAGCATGGGCAAAATAAATAGGGCACGAGTTGAAAAATGAACAATAACCACAGAGACTATTTTTAAATGCCAGGAAAATAAAAAAAAAAAGGGCAAAGAAACAACATTTCCATTCAATTATGGAAAAAAAATAATAGAAAACCAGGGGGAAATAAACCATGCAATCCAGGAAGGAAAAACAAAAAAAACAAAAACAACCATCTTGTATAAACAGGATTATTTTGTTGTTGTTGTTCCCACGTGGCAAAAAATAGTGTTTTGATGTTGTTACCTTTTGGAAGCTTGCAATATCTCTCTATATATTTGCACTTGCTGAGAGTGATAAGTACAGTGCAGTGCGCACAGGTTTCAGGAAGGGAAAATACTACTGCAACCCATGTCTGCTGGGGGATTCCCTTCTTCCAGCAGCTGCTTGCATTTTTGGCTACCAGCCTGCTTAGTATCCTGAGCTTCTGCCATTGATTAACACCACTTAAGGAAAGTGAAAGCCCTTGATGTATTGTTTCCACTGTCTAGAGCAAAAAGAAACCTATCACTGGCTACGTTTTCAGTGTAATATGCACCCAATAAAATCAGTTCAAGGCAAGGAGATTAATAGTATGCAACATCGGCTACTATATAAGAACATATTTTTGTTCTTTATAAGGATGTATTTCAATTTAAGAAAAAAAAATTATCATCAAAGATATGGATATCTTTAGGCATTCTGACCAAGATACACATCAAAAGGTAAGCAGTGCTAGGAAGTAGGCTACTTAATATAGTGTTTTAATGTAAGCCATGCTGTCACTTGCAGGAGTACCTGCAGTCCTGATTCAGCAAAGAACTTGAGTAGGTACCTAATTTCAAGAGTGTAAGTAGTCATCACCCTGTGAGTAGATCAATGGGACTACTCATGTGTTTAAAGTTAGGCACATGCTTAAACACCTCACTGAATCAGGCTCTATATTCTTCTCTTCTCCAGATATTTTGAGTTGATCGTATTTTTCTTCTCCCAGATATGCACAGAATTTCTTTCACATAATGTAGCCAAAACAACTGAATGACTGAATAAAGGTTATGAGGTAGTATGTAATCTCTTTCTGGTGAAGGTCAGTTACGATTTGAAACCTAGTCTAATCAAGACACTACAAAGAGATGAGGTCTGACTCTGTTAAGGAATTAATAAATTAATCCTTTAATCCAGTTGAACAAATGGAACAATTCTACATAATCTGTTAAGCCAATACCAAGGCTATAATATTTGCTACACTCTTGGGAAAAAAATAACAACAACAACTACATACAAAAACCCACTCTTCCCATGTGACAGCAATTAATATAGGGGGAGGGGGAAAATCTATAGACTTGCTGCTGATGACAAATGTCTTCACAAGAGTGACTGTGAGAAAGTTCACAGCTATGATAGTCTGTCCCTCTCAGTGGGGCAGAAAGGAAACAAACACTGTATTAGAGTCTGTGTGACTTACACTGAACAGCTTGGAGTTGCTTTAGATGAATTTATGCATGCGTTAGATACATGTAGCCCTTGGATCCTTGGTGCCATGCCCTAAATGAGGAAACTTCATGCCACAGTGAAAGTCTGCTGCATAAATTAGCGCTATGTTAAAAAATGACATACGCTTTATTCATTGAGTACAAAGGCTGATGGTCAACATTTTGCCATTACAGATTACGTATTTGTGACACCTGTCGAAGTGGATTCCAGTGGATCATACATCTCACATGATGTTTTGCACAGCATTAGGAAAAAGAGATCAACTCAAAGTTCAAAGAGTTCCTTGCACTACAAATTTTCAGCATTTGGACAGGAACTGCACTTAGAACTTAAACCTTCTACCATATTTAGCAACAACTTTATTGTCCAGGTACTTGGGAAAGATGGAGTCACAGATTCTCAGGAACGTGAAGTTGAGCGGTGTTTCTATCAGGGATTTATAAGGAACGATAACACCTCTTCAGTAGCAATATCTACATGTGTAGGCTTGGTAAGTGTTTCGTTAAACCAAATTTAGCATTAGATTTTCATATGCAGAAAATACCGATTTTGATTAAGTTATCAGATTCCTGAAACATACAGGATAGTTTTCATGCCATGGACCATTTTACAGATTTTCCTAACATCATTAGCTGAACTAGCATCATCATGTTTAACAAGAGAGCTTTAATGATAGATGATAAACTCTGTCTTTGTCTCACTACTGGTGTTTTTTGGGGGGGGGGTCACAATTTTTAAGAAAAAAACCCAGTTTGATGGCAGATGTGTGTAATAAATCCAGGAGAATTTTCATCCATTCTCAGAGCATGCATGATAGCTGTAGACAGTGTCTAAGTGCTCTGATAAGGTAAATGCCCTTCTTGCATTTGTGAATAGTCCGTATTCTTGCTTCTGTGTTTGGACTACTTATGCAGTAAAATTTGCAAGATCAGGCCATAAAATTATGAGAAAAAAATAAACATTATTTCTAGGATTGTCAGGTGCTTGAGGGAGAAATCTGGCACCCAACTCTCATTGAAATCCAATAGGAGTTAGGTGCTTAGCTCCCTTTATACTACTTTTGAAAGTTTCAGCCTTCATTGATTAAAAAGTCTTAATTGGTGAACCCTGTTCTGAGTGTAAGTATTTTGCTTGCAGTATTTGCTGTTTACCACTGTGTTTTCCAAAATGATGAAAAAAATCTTACTAACATAAACTTTTTTTAGACTACATTCTACATTGTTTTATCCCTAAGGAAGTCTTCATTGATTCATTGGCACAATGCAAAAGAACATCAACAGAGTTGAATAGCTCTTATGTCCTAGGATAAAGGTCTTGCTTTCCATGCAATCCTCCTAGAAAAAATGGCTGGTGTGCACCATGGTAAATATTTGGATTGAAGCAATAACATTCATGGCATTAGAGTATCTGAGGGGATACATGGCTTATGAGGTCAGTTAAGATCTGAAATCCAGATGAGGTGTTGAGTGAATCTCCAATTCCTTCATTGCAAGGATACTTGGATATATGACAGTCACTAATGTATGACAAGACAGAAGAAAGATGCATTGAAAACATTCATTTACTTTGAAAATAAATACAGTTTCATTTAGCATTTTCATATTCAGCTCCCTGGAAATGGTTGGTCCATAAGGAAGAACTGTAGGATGTTGAGTGCTGCTTGAAATGGGCTGGATTATACTTTGAATGCCATGTTGCTTTTTCTTTGTTAGTAACAACTACTAAAAGGAGTTAGCGTCATCTATGTCATCCAAGCAGTTGGGACAGGGGCTTTTACAGCAGGTGCTGGGAGTTGGAATGAAGTTTTCTTTGTTTTTTGTTATGTTTGTAGTGCTGATGATATCAACAATGACTGAGGTGTTGGTTTTGTTCTAGTAGAGTGGCTTCATTTCTACGATCACTAACTTTCTTTATATTTGTTTGTAAACCATTTTCACTTCCCGTCATGTTTGTGGTTCCTCTGAGGTAGATATCATATCACTGACAATTCTTACATTTTGTTATTACATTGGGTAGGCTTTGTATTTAACAAATGCATTATTAGAACTATGCGGAATAATGTTGAAATTTGTTGATTCTTGTCTGGAGAACCAGGGCTCAAGTCTGCCTTAGGTCACAGGGAAACTGAGTTTAGCAATTTTACCTTAGTCTGAGATACCTTGGTCTTGTACCACTGTCTCGCTGTACAAAGTGTCATGACTGGCAGTCTTTGCTTAGGAGACACCCAGAATTTGAACAGAAGGGAGTGAATATTGTGATTGAATTGATTTTTATTTTGGCAGAGCATGAGGTGCTTTCCAGTACCAGGCTGTCTCCAGTCCATGACTTTTCTGAATTACAAGGCTCACTAGATTTGCCCTAATAATAGATATTTTAAACTGACAATTGTAATTCATCTTCACTCATAACCTACTCCTAACATGTTATAAAAACTGCAACCATGCTTTTTTCCCAACCATATAATAACTTCTACACAACAAACGAATAGTAAAAATAATCAACAAAATTCTCAGTTCCTGAGTTTACTGGTCTGCTTGGCTTAGAAATATGCCATCATCTGTCTGTAATGAAACCACCAAAATCCTTGATTGCAATCCAAATTCAGTAATCATACATGAAGTCTGGACGCTGTGCTGTGATCAAGGCTACCTCGTGAATAGCCTCTATATCCTCTTTGCACCAACTACTTTTGTCACTTGGTTGCCCTTCTTTCCTATTTGCTTTGTTCACTGCAATTAAACCGAAAGTGGTGTTTCTTCTATATGGTTGGTAGCACTAATCTTTCCATTGTTCCTTTCATTAGCAGTAGCTTCCCTACAATAAAACTGCAGTGACCCATTCTTTCAAGCCTGGAACACCACAATGTGATTTGGAAGCAATTGCATTTCAATAGACTACAGGGACTCTTTGATCTAATTTTGTGGATGACCTACAGTATTCAGTCATTCAGTTGTCTGTTATATGCCACTGCCTGCGGAGTGGCAATGGACTGTTATCTTGAGTGACCCTAGTTGAACAGTAAAAAGGAGCAAGGATTTGTTGCTTTGCTGTAGACTTGCTAAGAGAAGTTTACATTGAACTATATGTACCTCAACAAAACCTTGGCATATAGCTTAGCAAGTAATAAAATAGCAAACCCACATATATTTTTTTTTTCATGTTGTTTGTAGACTGTGACCAAATTTTGACTGCTGTATTAAAGTCAACTCAGGTACATGGATGTGACAGAGGGCAGAATTTGGCCGATGACTTTTATTTGAAAAGGTGGAAACTCCTATGTTCCTAACATCTTCCTCTTTGACCTCCCTAATACCCACATTGCCCTCATCAACCTTATGTGTGCACGTGCACTCTCTCTCTCTCTCTCTCTCTCTCTCTCCAGCTTTGCCCAGCACTCTGATGACATCACCCTGTCTTTAATCCTCCCCCTTTGCTCCCCATTATGTATATACAGATTTTGTGTACTTGTCTGTAAGCTGGTTGGGACAGGGACTGTCTGCACTGTCTGAAGAACAGGGAGTTTAAGTGATTCATCTGAGGTCACCCAGTCAATCAGTGCAGAGTAGAAGAGAATCCAAGTGTTGTAACTCCCAGTAATGTTGTTCTTAGTAATCCTCTATATTTGTCACATGTGGGTATACAGAGTAGGACACATTCCCCAGCTACGCCAGTCCCCTTTTCCCCTATAAAGTCAAACCACCATAGAAAGTTTACGCTGTTGTCCAATACACGAGGCACTGAAAGTAGGGAAGGTTGTGAATGGATTACTCATTTGTAATCACTTCTCATTTCTGTGGATGTTACTTTCTCTGTTGGGAGATACTGCGAAGAAATGCAACGTAAATGCCTCTGGACGAGAAACCTGGAGAGAGAGGTGATTTTATATTGGTGTCTGACTCATAGGAGTTCTCCCATGATTGGTCATTTTGGCTGTTTCCCACAGCTAGTTGAAGTTAGTGAAAAGACTGCCTTTGGATCAGGACCCTATCCTTGGGCCAAATTCAGCACTAAGCAAGTGTGACATCACTGAGGCCAGAGGAGTTGCACCTGCTTACACCAGAGCTGAATGTATGCCTTTCTCTCCTTTTTATTTACGTACCTCAATTAGGGCAGCGAAGAGCCAGCTTCATGCATTAGCCAGTGCCCTCCTTTGTTTTTGGTAAGATGTGATTGAATCTTTCATTACGAGGGGCCTCTTTCTCTTGTCTCAAGTTCTGTTGTGTTTGCTGGTGTCTAGTCAAGGGAAGAGAACAAGGAGGAAAGGATGAATCATGTTACAATCACTGAGCTGTCAGCGGAGTCTGTGAATAAAAGGGTGGTTGTAGCACTGAGAGATAAACAGGAGATGTATTAATTCAGTGGGAGTTGTGTGTGCATGTCTGAGGGCAGGACTTAGTTCACAGTATCAATGAAGCCACAAAATTAAAGCTTCTCAGTGCAGTCTGGCCACCAAAGAGGCTTGCAGGGAGAGTCATGCGCTTGTGCAACTGAATGACTGAGAAGAACCCCATATTAGCATTATTGAAGTGACTCCAACAACACCTGTTACTATAAAGGTTGCGTTTTATGTCCAATTAAATATACTGAGACAAATCCCATGGTACTTACTCAGTCAAACTGCCAGTGAAATCGATTGGCCAAATTCTGCTCTCACTTACACTGGTGTACATTGAAATTAACTGTTGATTGCATGAAGATGCTTTAGACTTATACAGGTGCAAAAGGACAGAATTTAGTCCAGTAGGAGTTTTGGATGATTAGAAACTGAGGATTCGACTCATTCCCAATAGTAGTATTAGTCTATCCACGAGTCAGTAGCAGATACTATAATTATTTCTCCATTATACCAGAGCAACATGAACAATTTGAACTGCGCTTGAAATGTACAATGTCCCCCTGAATTCACCCCATGCTATAATAGCATGAAAGAGGAGGAAAGAAATTTTAATTTGTCAGTGAAATCTTCCTGACATTTAATAGAAGCCGCATCCTTGGAGACATTTAAAATTGCACTGGGCAGATCACTAGACAGTGCACTGCAGGGCTGAGGGGGCTGAGCTCGATGTCTGGGCCAGGAACTGGCCTTTTCCATCTGTGTGTGCTCGACCCTGCACCCATTGATTTCAACAGTCCAGGATAAGGCACTCTGATTCTTCTACTGCTTTCACGGTGCTTATAACAAAAGTAATTGAGACTTAGGGTTTGGTAGTGATCTGCCCTCAGTGGGCAGGAGGTAAAAATGTATACTGTGCCTTCACAGTTGGGGGCACAATGGCCGGGTTACTGCTGTCATTGTACATGAATATGGCACAATTCTCCATGAAGTTCCAGTTGAGTAGGTGCAGACTCTACATAGGGCTCTACATGGACAGAGTGGTCCTTGAATGTGGCACACATTCAGAGGACTCATGCTTATAGGAACAATTTAGCCCCCTGGGCCATATCCTTTCTCCACTACCTTTGTACTGCAGAAATGGCCCAGAGAATGGAAATCTGCTGCAGCTTCTCCTACAGGGGTGTAGAGCAGGCATAACTAACTTCTGTGCCAATTCTCCTTAAGCTTCCCGAATGTAGGAGGTGTGTTGGGGCAGGGAGAGGCCACAGCTGGAGTGCACTGAGCTTCCAGCAGTCCCTGATCCATTGGGGGTAACCAGTGTAATTTAGAGAAACCCTTAGGCTGTTCTGAGTTACACCAGGGACACATTATAACCAGTTTCAGGACCAGGAAGCAGCACTGTTTTTGCCCACCGTCTCTCCCTTCAAGAGTCTGGCCCTCAGTCTTGATTTATCATTACTTCAGAATATGTGAAGGGGGTTTATATGGATCAGTTTCTCTGTCTAGCCACAAAACAACAGTGTTTCGCTAGCTATATCAAAGACTTCCCATGCAACTTTGTTCCCACAGTTTTCCTAGCTAATTTCGAGGGAGATTACATTAAAATACCATACTAAAGGTCAGGAAAGGATGATATGTCTGGACAGAGACTTGACCTCCTAATGATGAGATGCCTTTGATGTAAATAAGGATTTTTATTTTAAACTGAATTTTTTTGACTTGGACTATAGCACTTATTATCCATTGCTCCTGAGACTTGGGAGATGTTTTTATCTGTTCTTATTGTAAAAGATTTTTCCGAAAAAATTAAACATTGTTGCTTTTTTTTTTAAAGTGGCAATTTCTACAGCTCACACCAATAATTGACCTATACAGGATTTCATTTTTCCCACTTTCAAACAGTGAATTTAGTGCTTGAGAAGGAGCCAGATTAACAGAACCAGAGAATAAAGCTGTCTATTTCCTCAAAACACAATGACAGCCTGGGAAACAGTTGTTTAAGTTGCCCCTGTCACCCATTCCCACCTCAAGGGCTGTGTAAATGACACACTGTGGTGCATTTTCTGCAGCAGCGTATTGGAATCATGACAGAGCATTGGTTCTGCTCTGTGCTCTATGACACAGTCCACTTAATTAAACAGATTTAGTGGTGTCTCAGGCCTGGCCTTGGAGGTAGCCCTTCCCAAAGCATAAGAGGGCAGTTCTTTCCCCAAAGGTATTAATTCCTTAACCTCTCTGTTAAGCGAGTTCATCAATTATGATGCTAGGTTTTTGTGATTTGGACACTTAATTGAACTGAGACCATGACTTGGTTTCATATATGCCACCCAAGGGAGGGCATGTCCAGTGTGTGCTGTGATTGACAGTTCATTACCAATTCCCTGAGTCATCCAGTCCTTTTGGGAACTTATTTCTTGTAATCTTAGTCATGGTATATATTTCTTAAACATACACTGTTGCCATCAAATCTTTGGATACATCATTCAAAGCTATACATTGTGTAAGCTCTTTGGGACAGAAACTGTCTTGTTGTGTGGACAACACTAAACATAGTGGGGCTCTGATTCATGATTGGGGCATCTAGACACTATCTAAATAGTGTTAAATGAATTATTATTATTATTATTCATAAGATTTGTTTGAACTCTGCAATGTCCGGACATTGTCAGGATAAATCTTGGGACGGATGCCCAGCAGGTGTAAATCTGCATAATCCCAAAGGTGCTGTAGATTTCCTTACCTGTGCTGCTAGTCGCACATCTGACTAGTCAAGCTGGCAGAATTTGAAACACCGGATTGATTTGCCATGGTTTAGGCTCATTGTTTACTGCTTCCACTGCGTTCAGTAGCGAGAGTAAACAACATACTAAGTCGTTTCCACACCGTTTATATTTAATTTCACATTCTGGTTCTCATGGGTAAACTCAATGTTGCTGGCGTTTCCATTCACAACTTCTCAGGGGATTGTTTAAATTAAAAAAAAAATCTATTTTCAATTAATTTGTTTTTCATGATTGCAAGACAATATTTCTTTTATTGTTGGGCCACATCCTTAGTTGGTGCAAATTGATATTGCTTCACTGAAGTGGAGCTTGTGTTTGCTACAGAATTAACTTGAGTGGTGCCCCAACTTGAGTCCCATCCACACAAAGACCCTTAACTTGAGTGTGGTGGCACTTTTCACTTGCATTGGCTGGCCCATCGGGGGGCATAGGCTCAACCTCAAGTTGGCACAACTCGTCAGGCGCTAACACAACCACCCTGTGGAGCTCCAGTGAGGCCTGATGGAGCTCTGCCCATTGACATCATATGAAGATCTGACCCATTATAGTTTGGATTGGGAGAGCTCCATCTACTAGAGCCTCCCCTGGGATAGTGCTTGGGGTGTGCTAGATCACTGGGATCTGATCTGGATATGGATAGAGACCTCTTTAATGTTTTTAATGAAGTAAATACTAATGGGAATTGTGTGATCATGGGCAGGGGTGAAAGTAACTGGGGTGAGAGGACACTTACTGGTATGGGGGGGGGTCTCAGGTGGAAGGGGCAGGACTGGGGGTCAGCATCCCCCAGCCAGCCCTTGGCCCGCACCGCCCGGGGCTCCCGTGTTGATTTAAAGGGCCCAGAGCTCCGGACGCCGCTGCTGCAGTAGTGGCATCCAGAGCCCCGGGCTCTTTTAAATCGCCGGCCCCAGGGCAGCTGCTCCCTTTGCCCCCCCCCCCCGGCTGGCAGCAGGCGGGGGGGGCGCCAAAGGGGGGGGGGCGGTAAAGCGGGGGGGGGTCCTGCCGAGGGGGGGGGGGGGGGCGCAGCAACATTAAAGTGCTGCTGCGGCAAAGGACCATCCTTAAAGCGCTGCTGTGGCAGCACTTTAATGTCCCTGCCCCTTTTGCCTCCCCTGTCAGGGCCCCTGACGGGAGGCAAAAGGGGCAGCGCTTTAATGTGGGCTGGGTATGGTAGTAATAATAGGGATCAGATTTTCCTGGATGCGATAGCTGATGGATTCCTTCACCAAGTAGTTGCTGACCAACAAGAGGGAATGTCATTTTAGATTTGGTTTTAGTGAGTAGTGAGGCCCTCATAGAAGAAATGGTTGTAGGGGACAACCTTGGTTCGATCGATCATGAGCTAATTCAGTTCAAACTAAATGGAAGGATAAACCAAACTAGATCTGTGACTAGGGTTTTTGATTTCAAAAGGGCTAACTTTAAAAAATTAAGGATATTAGTTAGGGAAGTCAGTTGGACTGAAGAACTTGTGGATCTAAAGGCGGAGGAGGCCTGGATTTACTTCAAGCCAGGGGTCGGCAACGTTTAGCACGCAGCTCGCCAGGGTAAGCACCCTAGCGGGCCGGGCCAGTTTATTTACCTGCTGACGCGGCAGGTTCGGCTGATCGCTGCCCCCACTCGCCACGGTTCGCTGTCCTGGGCCAATGGGGGCGGTGAGAAGCGGCGCGGGCAAGGGATGTGCTGGCCGCGGCTTCCCGCCGCCCCCATTGGCCCGGGACGGCGAACCGCGGCCAGTGGGGGCAGCGATCGGCCGAACCTGCCGCGTCAGCAGGTAAATAAACTGGCCCGGCCCGCCAGGGTGCTTACCCTGGCAAGCCGGGTGCCAAACGTTGCCGACCCCTGCTTCAAGCCAAGGTTGCAGAAACTATCAGAAGCCTGCATCCCAAGAAACAGGAAAAAACTCATAGGCAAGAGTTGTAGACCAAGCTGGATGAGCAAGCATCTTAGAGAGGTGATTAAGAAAAAGAAGAAGGCCTACAAGGAGTGGAAGATGGGAGGGATCAGCAAGGAAAGCTACCTTATTGAGGTCAGAACATGTAGGGATAAAGTGAGAAAGGCCAAAAGCCATGTAGAGTCGGACCTTGCAAAGGGAATTAAACCAATAGTAAAAGGTTCTATAGCCATATAAATAAGAAGAAAACAAAGAAAGAAGAAGTGGGACGCTAAACACTGAGGATGGAGTGGAGGTCAAGGATAATTTAGGCATGGCTCAATATCTAAACAAATACTTTGCCTCAGTCTTTAATGAGGAGCTATGGGATAATGGCAGGATGACAAATGGGAATGAGGATATGGAGGTAGATATTACCACATCCGAGGTAGAAGCCAAACTCGAATAGCTTAATGGGACTAAATTGGGGGGCCCAGATAATCTTCTTCCAAGAATATTAAAGGAACTGGCATATGAAATTGCAAGCCCATTAGCAAAAATTTTTAATGAATCTGTAAACTCAGGGGTTGTACCATATGACTGGAGAATTGCTAACGTAGTTCCTATTTTTAAGAAAGGAAAAAAATATGATCTGGGTAACTACAGGCCTGTTAGTTTGACATCTGTAGTATGCAAGGTCTTGGAAAAATTTTTGAAGGAGAAAGTAGTTAAGGACATTGAGGCCAATGGTAATTGGGACAAAAAACAAAATGGTTTTACAAAAGGTAGATCGTGCCAAACCAACTTGTTCTCCTTCTTTGAGAAGATAACAGATTTTTTAGACAAAGGAAACACAGTGGATCTAATTTACCTTGATTTCAGTAAGGCATTTGATACAGTTCCACGTGGGGAATTATTAGCTAAATTGGAAAAGATGGGGATCAATATGAAAATTGAAAGGTGGATAAGGAACTTGTTAAAGGGAAGACTACAATGGGTCGTACTGAAAGGTGAACTGTCAGGCTGAAAGGAGGTTACTAGTGGAGTTCCTCATGGATCGGTTTTGGGACCAGTCTTATTTAATCTTTGTATTACTGACCTTGGCACAAAAAGTGGGAATGTGCTAATAAAGTTTGCGGATGAAACGAAGCTGGGAGGTATTGCCAATACAGAGAGGGACCGAGATATCCTACAGGAATATCTGGATGACCTTGTAAACTGGAGTAATAGTAGTAGGATGAAATTTAATAGTGAAAAGTGCAAGGTCATGAATTTAGGGATTAATAACAAGAATTTTTGTTATAAACTGGGGAGGCATCACTTGGAAGTAACAGAGGAGGAGAAAGATCTTGGAGTATTGGTTGATCACAGGATGACTATGAGCCGCCAATGTGATATGGCCGTGAAAAAAGCTAATGAGGTCTTGGGATGCATCAGGCGAGGTATTTCCAAGTAGAGATAAGGAGGTGTTAGTACCGTTATACAAGGCACTGGTGGAATATTGTGTGCAGTTCTGGTCTCCTATGAATTCAAATTGGAACAGGTACAGAGAAGGGCTACTAGGATGATCCGAGGAATGGAAAACCTGTCTTATGAAAGGAGACTCAAAGAGCTTGGCTTGTTTAGCCTAACCAAAAGAAGGCTGAGGGGAGATATGATTGCTCTTTATAAATAAATCAGAGGGATAAATATCAGGGAGGGAGAGGAATTATTTAAGCTTAGTACCAATGTGGACACAAGAACAAATGGATATAAACTGGCCATCAGGAAGTTTAGACTTGAAATTAGACGAAGGTTTCTAACCATCAGAGAGTGAAGTTCTGGAATAGCCTTCCAAGGGGAGCAGTGGAGGCAAAAGACATATCTGGCTTCAAGACTAAGCTTGATACATTTATGGAGGGGATGGTATGATGGGATAGCCTAATTTTGGCAATTAATTGATCTTTGACTATTAGTGGTAAATATGCCCAGTGGCCTGTGATGGGATGTTAGATGGGGATAGGATCTGAGTTACTACAGAATTTTTTCCTGGGTGTCTGGCTGGTGAGTCTTGCCCACATGCTCAGGGTTTAGCTGATCGCCATATTTGGGGTTGAGAAGGAATTTTCCTCCAGGGCAGATTGGCAGAGGCCCTGGGGGTTTTTCGCCTTCCTCTGCAGCGTGGGTCACTTGCTGGAGGATTCTCTGCACCTTGAAGTCTTCAAACCACAAGTTGAGGACTTCAATAGCTCAGACATAAGTTAGGGGTTTGTTACAGGAGGGGGTGGGTGAGATTCTGTGGCCTGTGTTGTGCAGGAGGTCAGACTAGAAGATCATAATGGTCCCTTCTGCCCTTAAAGTCCATGAGTCTAGTTGACAATACTCCTTTAAATAAAACCCTGAATCTGACTTGAACTTTTTTGGATAAATACATTACAAGCAAGGTTTTCCTCTGTCTTTCTGATTATGTCACTGGGAGCAGGAGCTTTGGTTCTTTCTTGCCTTTTCTTATCCCATTTCAATCCAAATTCTGTTGCGGCAGGTCTAGCATAAATTATGATGTGCTAAAGGCATTTTCCATTGATTTGCACTGACAGTGATTTGACCAGCTATGTGATGGGCTGATGAAAGCAAAATTATTTTTGTTTCAAACAGTAGAGCCTTTTTGAAAATTTAGATGTAGAATTTAAGGAAGCTTGAAATCATAATACTTTGCATTAATAGAGTTTTTGTTAAATGGAAATCTCACAGCAATTTATAAACAAATTAATTAAGCCTCAATACATGCCTATGAATTAGATGTGTTATCTAAGAAGGTAATCCTGGCATATTGTTGTTTGGAAAAAGTCATGTAACATATTGTGTGCAGTATTGTAGCTGTGTCGGTCCCAGGATATTAGAGAGACAAGGTGGATGAAGTAATACCTTTTATTCGACCAGCTCCTGTTGGTGAGAGAAACAAGCGTTCGAGCTTAGACAGAGCCATTCTTCAGGTCTGGGAAACGTACACAGAGTGTCACAGCTAAATAGAAGATGGAACAGATTGTTTAGCACAGCAGTTCTCAAACTTTTGCACTGGTGACCCCTTTCACATAGCAAGCCTCTGAGCGCGACCCCCCCCTTATAAATTAAAAACACTTTTTTATATATTTAACACCATTATAAATACTGGAGGCAAAGTGGGGTTTGGGGTGGAGGCTGACAGCTCACAACCCCCCCATGTAATAACCTTGCGACCCCCTGAGGAGTCCCGACCCCCAGTTTGAGAACTCCTGGTTTAGCATAAGTAGTTGTAACAAATATGTAACAAGTTAGTAACTCTTAATTTACCTCCTCAGAAGTCATTAATATTGAGGGCTGGAGAAATGCAAGGCAATCAGATCATATATTCAAAGAAGGGACTCTTGAATCACTGCTGCTGGAAACAATTATTGCCCTATCTTGTGATTCACAATTGTTTTTCCTCATCCTGTAAGTTAATTTATCTTTTATAATATTCATCTATAAGGTGGGGAAATCTTTCCAGCAGTTTATACAGTAAGATGTAAATTCTAGTCTACCTGTTTGAATGATTACAACACTGAAATATATATATATATATATATATATATAACAATAATACTTCTTGTCCCTAAAGGGAAATATTGACCAAGGAGAATATGAGGTCAAGAAATATTAGTTTTGACTTCTATAGAAGCCAGTATGTACTTATTATAAAACAAATGGAATGCTGCAAGTCAAGTGTAGCGTCTGAAATAGTCCACATCACACCAATTTTAATCAAAAAGTAGCTTGGCAACATGCTATTGGCTGCCCTTGCAGGGCTCTTGGCTATCTAAGCTGGCGGGAAGTTGTTTTTTTACCCTTTTGTGGCATTAATGTTTCCTGATTCTCCAGCTCTGTCATATGCACACAATTTTAGCACATGTGGCTTTATCCTTTGAGGTGTTGGGTCTCTTTGTTCACAATGGAACCACTTTAGTGCATCTGGTTGCCCTACATATGTTCAGTGAAGCTCTTCTGCATTGCAGCTGATTATTACTATTCATAGAAATGTATTTATAAGACTTTTCAATGGATTTACACAAAACACACTAGACCTACACTAATGTTTTCCTTTTGTTTTTGCAAACCACTGCACAGTATGGCATCCAACTCATTTAAGAGAGTAATAATACATTCTGTGCATAGCAGATACGCAGACAAAATATGGATCACTCCTCAGACCTGTTATCTTTCTGCTATGAGAGAGAATTGTTTTATAAAACAAATAAAATTAGATTTTCAAAGACAAAATTAAAAACAGGTCTGATTTTTTTCTCTACATACATAATTATGTGAGTGAAAAATACGAGTTCTAGGCATTTAAAAATAACTATGTCTGGAACAGGCTTGTTTTATGTACCACATCTTCATTATTGCTGTGGTGTTTTTTTTTTTTTTTTTTTTTTTTTTTTTTTTTTTTTTTTTTTTTTTTGTAGGAAGTCATTATCAGAACCATAAGTTTTAAATTAATCTAGTCAAAACCTCAGGAAACATTTAAAGTTAATATTGTAATCGGAAATGTAGTACTGTAGGTAAAAATGAAAATGGTCCTAGTGAAGGAAATCTGTGAATGATGCAAAACTTCGAGACAGTAGAGTGGTGGGAAAGTTTGATTTAAAGGAGCAAATTTGGGTTCGCAACACTTGTTGTTTTCACTTTTGACATCTAGGAGTCCGGTGGCATTCACTGGTTCCAGTGAACATATGTATGGAGATTAGAGCTCCAGTTCTGGGATGTAGTGGAGCTGAGCTTTCTGTAGCTTAGTGGGGGTGGTAGAGGAGACAGAGGGGACTGCATACCTTTGCACTTCCCAGACTGTACTGTCTGCAATAGCTCCCTATGTAGTCCTCCTACAGCCCAGGCTAACCAGAGCACTCTCTTCCGCCATCTGGCTTCTCATTGTTAGGAGGGCAACATAGGGATGTTCTGCTGTCCCTATGTCATCAGGGATATTGCCCAGTGTAGATAATTGCTGCATTTCTGACTCCTGTATGCCCACAGAGCTCATACTGGGTTGCAGAAGACCCCAGAATCAGGGCACTAAATGTATCAGTAATCATAATTGAATTCCTGCTTGAAAGCTGTGGCATAGTGCATCTTCGTCCAGCAGACAGGTCATGATCTAAAACATCAGAAGATGTGGGTTGTATTCCTGGCTCAGGCACAATCTTGATGAGTAAACTTGGGCAATGTGCTTAAATCTTTATAAGCCTGATGTTCAGAGATTCTGAACACCCACGACTCCAGCTGAAGTCAGTGGGAGAGCTGCAGGCACGCTCCAAACTCAGACCCTAATCTGGCTCAGATTCTCATTTGTAACGTGGAGATAGTGATGTTTAATACTTAGACTGTTTTGAATGTGTAGCTCTCAAAGCACTTTATAAATGCACTATCATCAATGGGAATTTTTTGAAGTTTGCCATGAGATCTTGGGTTCGACCAGTACTGTCAGTTTTTCCAAAAATAGGGCATTCTTATTGGGACAGTTCCTTAGATGGAAACCTCCACTAGTATGAGTTTAAGCGTAAAAATACATTCGGACACAACAAACAATTAAGCAAAGCAGTTATATTTTCTCTGCAGAACAAGCAAGCATGAATTACATTTCCAGAGATAGTTTAATAATTCTATTTGCAACTATGGTAATTTGGAGGTGAATTTTTTTTAGCTTACTCCTGCACTGTACTTTAGGGAACAGTACTGCACTGACTATCTTTTCTTGCATTTTTAGAATTCTGTTTTTCTTGAGCAGGCTAATTCACGTACCAGTCACAGTTGTAAAAATATCAGTAATAAATACATTTCCAAGTTATATTATATGCTATGAAATCAACATTAGCAGGGAAAGTGTGTTGGGGATATTCAGTAAAAGGTAACTACAGCCCAGCTAAATTCCACACATAAGCCAGATCCTCAGCTGACATAAATCAGTGTAGCTCCATTGGCTATCAGACTATTTGTCCATTAAGTCTGATATCCTGCCTCCAGCAATAATAGCCAGTACTGATCACAAGAGAGGAAGGAAACGAAAAACAAAAACAAAAAAACGCCAAACAAAAAAGTGCATCATTTTCAAAGACTAGGGTAGATACCTAAATAAGTGGTCTGATTTCTAGAGCTGCTGGACATCTACAGCTCTCATTGATGTCACCTGCTCTATAGCCCTTTCAAGTCAGTAGCAAGACTCTTGTTGATGCCATTGGATTTTGGATCAGGTCCTACATAGGGAAGAGTTTCCTTCTGACCCTGTTGTGATCATGTTACACCTTGAAGCAAGAGATGTACCGTTTCTGTAGCACCGATTATTACCTGTATTATTTGGTTTAGCAGAGAGACATTGTGCACAGCTGAAAAGATTGCTGACTCATCAAGAAGGTGTGGAATGCTGGTAGAAGGACCTGACACAGGAACCTCGTAAATAATCCAAGGTAGCACCTTATTTTCAAATTTCATTGAATCAGAAGTGAGACTCAGGAAAACAGCCTATTGAAGGACAAGGAAACCCATCTTGCAGGCTGACCCCCGTCCTGTTCTCATGGACTGTCCTTACTGACTAACAATAGGGAGAAGTGAAACCAGGCAGGAGGTCAGCCAGCCACCCTGAGAACCAGCTGCTGCTGCTACTATTGGTAGACTACACTGAAATGCTTGGCATTTGATGCCTGGCCTTGCCAGATACACTTCAGTGCATTACTGTCAATTGTATTGATGCTGCAGCCAGAGTTTAGCGAGAGGGGGAGTGAAAGGAAATGCACTGAGAACCGCCAGAAACCCTAGGAAGGGAAGCCAAAGAGTAAGTATAATAGTTTACAGGGCCAGATTGTGCCCGGCTCCTGTTCAAATCCTATTGAAGTCAGCACTCCAATTCACTTCCTTGGCCTTTGGATCAAGCCACAAGTGTACCAGGGCAAGGAAGAGTTTTGCCTCTGGACAGTTGTACTCACATGAGTACAAGGACTGCACAAGGCTATTATGCCTAGCCAGCCTAATGGGAAAATGGAGGCTGCAGGACACAGCCTCAACATCTTCCTCACTGGGCAGGAGAGCTGGATGGCTGCAGAGGAGAGGGATGTTGCACCCTCTAAAGGAGTGCTGCAGATCTGGCATTCCATGCCAGGGAGCTCTGGGTGGCTATTTTACAATCTGAGGCACAATCGCTCCTGCAGCTTTCTGTGTCCTGGGCTATTTCCTTCAGCATGGTGCCATTCACAAAGAGTGCAGAAGCATTCTTGGCCAAGTAGCACACATTCAGTGCAAGTGTCATTGAACATCATATTGCACCAATCAGATCGTGACAAAGGGCTGCTCTCTCCATAAGCCCATGTGACAGAATAAATACCACTGTAAGGACAGTCTGGACTGAGTCAGCGAGAGAGGCTGACAGACTACAATGGTGAGCTGAATCTGGGGATCAATCAGACTTGGGATGTGATGAGCTTTACATTGCAACCCTTATATCAACATGTTTGTGGCCTTTGGGATGAGTCACCCTGACTACTGGTTTGGTTCTTTTTTTTGTATTTTCCCAGCCTTTTCTTGAAACCCTGTTTTATGGTATCCAAAATAATAACTTGACAGTAAACAGAATGGCAATGACTTCGGAGGAGTTGAATTTGGTTGTTGTGGCTGTTCAGATGTATCACTGAATAATTGTAAAGATTACCAAGTGAAAAAGTAAACATGACACTTTAATAAGTGGAGAGGAAAAACAGAAGGAAAGAGAATATTACTGCTACCTTAACACTCAGTATATGAGTGCCCCAGAGAGAAGGACTCTGCTACATAAACCAGCATATATTCATGATATAAATCAATACACTGTATTTCCTTTGCCCTGTTTCCAAACTGGGTTAAGTTTTGGGCACATTTGTGTGCAGACAAGCACAGGGCATTTGGCTGTGGTGTTAGATTTCATAATCATCTCCATATACAAAAGCACCTAGAAGTCTTGCAAGGTGCTACATCCTCTTAGTTAACCATGTAACTGCATTAGTGCCTCTGGATACCCTACATATATTCAGTAAAGGTTTAAATGCTAATCCCTATATATATATATATATATATATATATATATAATATGACACACACACACAGTGCATCTGGTATGCTGATTAATATGAATGGAGATATATATTTAAATAGCATCTAGTATACCAGATCAATGCTAATCCTTTACTTTTGCAAACCACAGCAAAGTGTTGGTATCCAACCCCTTTAAGACTCTAACATGGTCTGTAGATAACTCCCATGTAATGCTTCTCAGCACTGTTATCATTTTGCCATTCAACATAATTGGTATGTCACCAGAATAAAATGAATAACGTTTAAAAATTTTTTTTTCTCTACACCCATAATTATATCTCAGTTAAAACAGTGATTTGCTGGGCATAAAGTGCTCCTTGTAGTAATTGAATTGATGCATAGCCTGTGTGCATATAAAAAAAATATTACAACTGCTATTACTACAAGGAATACTAAAAATGTATATTAAAGGAACCATAAAATGTCCATTAATTAGTCTTATCGCACAGTTAATGGAATTTATGAAGAATTAGACATATTTAGGAATGGCAAATTCATATGAATTCGTAGTGATAGAACACATTTTTAAAAAGAATGTGATTCTGTGGCCCACCCTAATCTTTTTGGTGAATTCAATGTATAAATACAAACTGGAGACAGTCAAATATGGTATCTCAGGGTGAAACTTTCAACAGGATGGGGAGTGTAGTTTAAACCCAGTCTTATCTCACTCTACTCCTACTGCATGATGGTTCTCAGCGAGGAAATTTTTGATTGATTCATAGCAACTGAAGTGCAGTTTAAAATTACACTGCTTTTAATTTCCTTGTTCCTGACAGATAAGGAGGGTGGGCATTTCCTGATTATATGGTATAAATTCAAAGCATTTCAGTTCCCCTGGGTGCTATTTGTGACTAATTTACTTCCATAGAACTTTCGCATTGCTGGTTTTATAGTGTGGGAGGAGTGTATGCTGTGAAGAGAGGAAATGTTTCACAACAAGTGGTCCTTCTGGATTTTCCTCTGTTTCTGTTACCACCTGGAAAGAAGAAAAGGTGGAATAAATGACTGATGCTCCAGATGGACTGCCTGAACAGTCACATCTTTAGTCATGACACATTAAGTTGAGCAAATTCATTCTGTGAAGTGGCATGATGGAACAGAATTGCACTTTAACTTCTAGCAGCACGACTAAAGATCACAGCCCAAAACACACAGGGGCAAACACTGCTTTGCCTCTCGCATGCCAGGAGTCCCATTGAAGTAAATGAGAATGGAATTCACTTTAGCCAGATAAAGACTGAATAATTTGCCTTTGGGTGGGTGGTGTGTTGGGTATTAGACTGAGGAGGTGAAATCCATCCAACCACCAACCTGGGACCTGGGCTGCAGGGCAGCTACCTTGTTGCTACTCCAGCCTAGAGCTTGGAGTAGCAGTGGTAGCTTCCTTGTAGTGTGCAAACATGGATCCAGTGGCCTCTCTCCCACCTTGCTCCCAACCCACCTCCATTGATACCTGTTAGGCCAGTGCAGAGACCACCACTCTCCACATCCATTCTGCTGGCATATAGCCCCTTCCACATAGTGCCACTGCAGGGCTTAACTGGGGCATTGAATCTTGACTCACAGAGCCACTGAATTAACAGGACTGCCTGTTTGTCCACAATGATTCCAGTGCCATTGAACTACAATAGAAGGCTTGACATTGTTTTGTTACCTCAGCAATGTTGTGCAGGCACAAAGGCTGGTAGTTTCAAGGGTGCCTGAGGGACTCTACTCCTAGACTATTACTATGAACCCAATAGGTTAAATAGTTATCTGTTATAATTAGAATATGTATTTGAGGTTAATATTCAGTTTCTCCAACAAGAAATGTTACGGAAGTGTAGTATTTAGTACACATCCAAAGAAGGATGCACAAATAAAAATGCTGGGGTAAATGTTCAGCTAGGCCTCTCTGAGGTCCCCATATTTGTGAAATTATGCGCACACATACTGGCATCCACATTTTGTAGGTGCATATACCCACTATAAAGCCAAACTCTTGCACACTTTAAATATCCTAGCATTTGCACACATAGAAATGCTGGACTGACATCTGCAAAACACATGGATGGCAAAGGGTTTTGTGAGTACACATAGGTTATTAGTGGACTTACAGTACACGTGAAAGTCTTAGACCCTGTCTATATAGAGTTTCTTGCACCACAGTTTGAAACCAGAATGAGCCACACCAATGCAAGTTCTTTTTAACACTAGTGTAGCACTCCCACCATGGGAGTTTGCATTGAAGCAGCTGGTTATGCAGATGTGAGTACATCAGTGCACAAAGCCTATGTACGGACAGAGCCTTAGTCGATGCAGATGTTGGAACCTGTAAAGGGTGGATGCAAATATGATGTTGTTCAAGTGATCTTTGCAGGTGAAAAGCTGAGCAGAGCCTTTTTCACCTTTAAACTTGGACGTGCAATGTTATGCATGCACATTTTTGACATTTTGTCTGTCATTCATAAGGCCACTGGAGTGCTTTGGCACACTGACTTTTTTCCTTACTAGCACACCAAATACACCATGATTCACAGCCAGATGCTTCAGCAGCTAGGCCCTGCAGCACTTCTTCAACTGCCTTCAGCTCTCACAGTGCTCCAAAGCCTTCCAGACCTTGACCCCCATTCCCCAGCTGCATGGAACCTTATCCCTTCTCCTGACCTATGACTGTTCAGCAGATGGAAGGTTAGACACTTTGGAAATTTGGTCTCCAAAGTGTTTCTGCTGAAGATTTTTAATTCTCAAGTGTCCTTAAAAGATACGTTTTAATACATTTTCAGGGATGAGGAAGATATTGCGTAAAGCAAAAGGTGGAATCTCTTCATAGACTTGCAGGAGAGAGGTAAAGTTACATGAATTCACATTTTCCCTGTTCTCCTCCATATTAAAGAGTGCAATCAAGATGCAGTGTTAGGATTTGTGATATTAAACAACAAATGAGGGCTTCAGAATTGGGCCCCAAATAATGACATGAGAGATGGGCCTAAACCCCGAGCCTCTGAATACCCACTGAATATTAAGGATGTTCAGTATCTGAACCTATGTCACAACTGTACAATTGGTAGAATACTGTAGGGAGTTTGAAATCTGGATCCTTCTCCAGGTTTGACTATTTTGCCCTGAACCCATCTCCTTGTTACATCGGTCCTCACTGTGTTAAACTGTCCACAAATTCCACACAAAGTATAGATGGTGAGACTTCCATACATTTGTACTGAAGTTAGGAACCTTTCCAGTAGATCTCTCTTCTTTTTCTTTAGACCAAACTGTTATTAGAGCTGGGCAAATAATGAATGTCAGCTGACAATTCTGAAAAATTGTTCCCCCCCCCCCCAAAAAAAAAAAAAAAAAAATAACCAAACAACTTTTGAATTGAACCCAAACCAAAAATTTTTGGTGAAGCAAAACGTCTAAAAAAAATGTAAGTCTGTTTTGCTCCACCTGTAAATGAAACGTTTTGATTTCGTGTATTTAACATTTTAAATAAAAAAAAATAAAATTAAAGGAAATTTTGAAAGTAAACATTTTGTTTCTTTATTCAAAACAAATGTTGAATTTCAAAAGTGTCAACATGATTTTTCTCCCCTAAACAAACAATTTAGTGAAATTGACACAAATTTGTGAAACTTTTCAGTTTCACGGAATCTGCATTAGTGTTAGTAGAAAAATGTTGCCTATCTCTACCTATTAGAGAGAGATTCCCTTGGAAAAAATATTGCTTCCCAACTTTTTCCATATCATTCTCTCTCCATGCACTGGGGGCATGTCTTCACTACCCGCCGATCCGGCGGGTAGCAATCGGTCTATCGGGGATCGACTTACCGCGTCTAGTGAAGACGCGGTAAAATCGATCCCTGATCGCTCTGCCGTCGACTCCGGAAATCCACCTCGGCAAGAGGCGGCAGCGGAGTCGGCGGCAGCGGTCGACTTTCCCGCGTCCTCACCGCCAGGTAAGCCGACCTAAAATACGCAACTTCAGCTACGGTATTCACGTAGCTGAAGTTGCGTATCTTAGGTCGGACCCCCGCTGTAGTGTAGACCCAGCCTGGGAGTCTCCTGCACCATTGCAGGTTCCACAGAGCACCGGTGGTCCATGTTTTGGGAACCCAATATACCAGACAATACATTTAGAAACACTTTACTGTGTAAATGCTTTCATCAAGAAATGCAGTTTATGTGCTTGAACCAAACAATGTAACAAAGCTTTGCTAGAGGCAATGGGAACTAAAGACTTCCCCTCTTGGACTGGCTTATGGACCTTTGTAGAAAAGGGGACTTTTATCTTCACCACTCAGCTTCTTTTCCATCCTCTGTTCCTCCCATCTTCAAATCTCTATAGGATTCAATGTGGCTGATCTCTTCAACTCAGTGAAAGGAAATACATAAATGCTCCCACACAGTTTATCACACTTTTCATAACAGTCCCAGCCAAACATGTTGTAAAAGTCGCAGAATGTCACAGACGTATACACAGTACAATATGTTACACTGAACGTACCCTTTCATTACCATCTTAGTCTTGTGGGGCATTTAAAAAAATAGACTATTATATGAGTCTGAATCACAACCACATGTCTGGTTTCAGAGTAGCAGCCGTGTTAGTCTGTATCCGCAAAAAGAACAGGAGTACTTGTGGCACCTTAGAGACTAACAAATTTATTAGAGCATAAGCTTTCGTGGGCTACAACCCACTTCTTCGGATGCATATTGAGTGAAACATATCGAGGAGATATATATACACACATACAGAGAGCATGAACAGGTGGGAGTTGTCTTACCAACTCTGAGAGGCCAATTAAGTAAGAGAAAAAAAACTTTTGAAGTGATAATCAAGGTAGCCAAGTACAGACACTTTGATAAGAAGCAAGTGTGAGAATACTTACAAGGGGAGATAGATTCAATGTTTGTAATGGCTCAGCCATTCCCAATCCCTGTTTAGCCCTGAGTTGATTGTGTCTAGTTTGCATATCAATTCCAGCTCAGCAGTCTCTCGTTGGAGTCTGTTTTTGAAGTTTTTCTGTTTTAAGATAGCCACCCGCAGGTCTGTCATAGAATGGCCAGACAGGTTAAAGTGTTCTCCCACTGGTTTTTGAGTATTATGATTCCTGATGTCAGATTTGTGTCCATTAATTCTTTTGCGTAGAGACTGTCCGGTTTGGCCAATGTACATGGCAGAGGGGCATTGCTGGCACATGATGGCATATATCACATTGGTAGATGTGCAGGTGAACGAGCCCCTGATGGTATGGCTGATGTGATTAGGCCCTATGATGGTGTCACTTGAATAGATATGTGGACAGAGTTGGCATCGGGCTTTGTTACAAGGATAGGTTCCTGGGTCAGTGTTTTTGTTCAGTGATGTGTGGTTGCTGGTGAGTATTTGCTTTAGGTTGGGGGGTTGTCTGTAAGCAAGGACAGGTCTGTCTCCCAAGATCTGTGAGAGTAAAGGATCATCTTTCAGGATAGGTTGTAGATCTCTAATGATGCGCTGGAGAGGTTTTAGTTGGGGGCTGAAGGTGACAGCTAGTGGTGTTCTGTTATTTTCTTTGTTGGCCCTGTCTTGTAGGAGGTGACTTCTGGGTACTCGTCTGGCTCTGTCAATCTGTTTTTTCACTTCAGCAGGTGGGTATTGTAGTTTTAAGAATGCTTGATAGAGATCTTGTAGGTGCTTGTCTCTATCTGAGGGATTGGAGCAAATGCGGTTATATCTTAGAGCTTGGCTGTAGACAATGGATCGTGTGGTGTGTCCTGGATGGAAGCTGGAGGCATGTAGGTAAGTGTAGCGGTCAGTAGGTTTCCGGTACAGGGTGGTATTTATGTGACCATCGCTTATTAGCACAGTAGTGTCCAGGAAATGGACCGCTTGTGTGGATTGATCTAGGCTGAGGTTGATGGTAGGATGGAAATTATTGAAATCATGGTGGAATTCCTCAAGGGCTTCTTTTCCATGGGTCCAGATGATGAAGATGTCATCAATGTAGCGCAAGTAGAGTAGGGGCGTTAGGGGACGAGAGCTAAGGAAGCGTTGTTCTAAGTCCGCCATAAAAATGTTGGCATACTGTGGGGCCATGCGGGTACCCATAGCAGTGCCGCTGACTTGAAGGTATACATTGTCCCCAAATGTGAAATAGTTGTGGGTGAGGACAAAGTCACAGAGTTCAGCCACCAGGTTAGCTGTGACATTATCGGGGATACTGTTCCTGATAGCTTGTAGTCCGAAACCTGTAAACTTTGACTGTTAGGAATCCAGAGATGGCTTTAGATCTGAATGATGTGGTTTCAGCCTGTCTCTAGATACTCTGGGCCAGATTCTCAGCAGGGATAGACTCTGTGGTTCAGTTGATTTCAATGAGACTACCTTGATTTTCACCAGCTGCGAACCTGGGCAGCTGGTGAAATCTAATAATATTGTTCCAACAACACAGAGTTGCAGTGCAGTACTAAGCAGTTATAAATTCTTGGACAGTCACCATATGATCAAACTTCTGCCTACTACAGAAGTTGTTCACTGGCACTTTATTGAAAATTATTTCATAGAGAGTTTTCCGGTACACTAAATTTACCCAGGGGGTAGCTTAATTGATTACAGCAAAGTTGCACCAGGGATATATTGGGCCCATGTCATCCTGCATTTCAATTATTATGGGTCAGTTTTTGCAGAGGGTGACCCGAAGTAGCATCTGTAATTTTGCACCTGTGTTTGAATTTTGGCAGCACATCTAATTACTTGCCAGTGGTAGCTACTCGATTCTGGGTAAAATAAGGTCGAGGTGCAAGAACTCTGTGTGCCCACAAATCATTTTGCTCACATAAAATTAGGAAGGCATATTTTAGGGGTGCAAATTGTTCTCTCAGAAATGAGGCTTGTTCATGACATAGAATCAAGATGAAACGTATCCAGTTTAGTTTAACAAATAACTCCCTTATTCCAGTGCATGCCTTGTATTAAAATCTGGATGTATAAGATGTTTATGTGGCTTACCATACATCTAAAAGATACAGCTGTCATTTTACAGGTTTTTTCATTTTGAAAAGCCATGAGAAAGGGATGAAATCTTATTTTAAATTAGTGGATCTTCAGCAAAATAATGGTGCTGTGCCGTGCAGATTTAGCACAACTTGAATTGCATCCAAACAGAAATAAAGTTTTACCACTTTATCAGAATTCAAAATCAGAATGGGATTCAGCTGCATCTAGAGTTGTATGCTATTTCACATGGGTGATTACACGAAAACAGGGGGAGTGAAACTGAAGCCCCCTACAACGATACCAAGTAAGTAAGCTTTGTGTGGGGGTATGAAGTGGAATAACCTATCGTAGGTACATATATGGTTCCCATCATTGTAGTACAGGGGTCGGCAACGTTTGGCACGCGGCTCGCCAGGGTAAGCACCCTGGCGGGCCGGGCCAGTTTATTTACCTGCTGACGCGGCAGGTTTGGCCGATCGCGGCCCCCACTGGCCGCGGTTCGCCGTCCCGGGCCAATGGGGGTGGCGGGAAGCGGCACAGGCGAGGGATGTGCTGGCCGCGGCCTGACGGCGAACTGTGGCCAGGGGGGGCCGCGATCGGCCGAACCTGCCGCGTCAGCAGATAAATAAACTGGCCTGGCCCGCCAGGGTACTTACCCTGGCGAGCCATGTGCCAAACGTTGCCGACCCCTGTTGTAGTATCTGAGCTTCTCACAATACCCCTATGAGGTAGGGAAGTGCCTTTTTACAGAGGGGGAACTGAGGTACAGATAGGCTAAGTGACTAGCCCAAGTCACATAGACTTTCTATGGTAGAGCATGGAATTGACCGTGGTTCTCTTAAGACCCAGGCTAGTGCCCTAATTTCTGAACCATGCTTCCCTTCCACGTGTCCTCTGTTCCGGGGAGGCAGGGTGGTGGTAAACCAGCTGTGCTTGTTTTATGGGTGATACTCCAGGCCTACCTGTTCTCCACAGAGTGGCTTGTGGCCATTGTCTGGTGTAACAAACTCATCGCAAGGGGTGTTTCAGCGACAACAAAAATTTAAAGGTTGGGAACCACTGATTTAACCTCTTAATAAGTAGTACACCCAGACACACACACAACCTGAATTCATAGTCTGGCCTCCTTGTTATTGGAGCTGGCTGAACTATTCATAGAAAAATAAAATTAGGTGAGTTTAGTTGGATGTGTTTCATTGCATGGAATAATTGCAGAGCAGACCCTGGCCCAGATTCTCTGACAACAGCTAGCAGAGTCCCACTCTGGTGCTACACTGCCCACATCTTGCAGCCTTCAGTAAAGAGGATGTAGCTGAGGAAAAGAACACAAGGCCAAAGCACCCTTGTGCTCTGGCAATCTCAGCTGCAGGAACAGCCCCTTGGTGCCCTTGCAGCTGGTGAAGTTTAAAGCAGCCCTGGATTGAAAGCCCCCTTGTCGTCACAGACAGTGCACTGCCAGAAGCCACCTTTACGTTATATCCAGGGCGATCTAGTATGAGCACCTCTCCTGGTCGCATGTCATGGGGAGAGAGGCAGCCAAGTCACTTCCAGTTTTGGCAAATCTCACAATTTGATCATGAGTCTCATGACATTGGCTGTCTTTCTTAAACCCCCAGCTGCTGGAATCATGTGTTTACTTGAGAATCTGAGCAGTCATTAAAAAACAAACCAAATACTAACAATAATAATTAATAATAATAAACAAGTACATTTCTAGTCCTGGTTGTAGAGAAAAACTTGAAAAAGCCCCAAAGGCTTGGGAACCAGAAGGGAAATATGAAGAACCACTATTTTTTATTTGTAAAACATTTTGTGATTTATAAGTCATGATTCTGCAGAGCCTGACTCCTGATTTTCAGTGTCTGGGGTTGCATTTCTGATGCAGAAACACATTCCTATTTGGAAACATTAAAGCAAGCATCTGATGAATGCTAAATAGGCATTATGTAAAAGTATTTGCAACTAAGGTCTTTAACAGCTGCCAGTAATTCTTTAGCCTAACTTGTTCATTTTCTATTTTATTATTTTCAAATAGTTTTTGTTACTTTTATGTCTATAACAATTATAACAGGATAAAATTCACAAAGAAAATATAACATTCATAGCACACATCACAAAAACCATTAGGATAGATGTATTCCATCCATTTAAGAACAGTCAGCCATACACACCAAAGAAATATAATCCTAATAATACATTTTTGATGCACCTATTCACTGGGGTGGACGGAATAATTCACAGCATATGCTTTATTGTGGGTGAAATTCAGCCCTGTTCAGAGGTCCAGCACAAGACCTACGCCTCATTTAAGTCCTGTTTGGAGGGCTTTAGTGGGACTTAAATGGTGCGCCAGCCCAGTGCTGGAACAGGGGTGAATTTTATGGTCTCTTGGAAGGTGGTGTTCTAATCATCCTGTTAGCACCACCTATAGGCCCTGATCCAGCAAACCACTCAAGCATATCCATAGCTTTAAGCACATGAATAGTCCCAATGATTTACTAATGTACATCCTTAAATGGGCTGCTGGATCAGGGCTTTAGCTAACCTGCATCCTTATGTCTAGTTTTCTTGATGCACCATAAGTAATTAATCAGCTGTAAGACAACACATGACAAATACTGCACTGTCTCCAGGGCTGGCTCCAGGCACCAGCCGACCAAGCACGTGCTTGGGGCGGCACCTTGTAAGGGGTGGCCAATCTTGGGGTGGCGGGGGGTGCTCAGGTTTTTGTTTGTTTTGTTTTGGTGGGGGGGTGTTGTTTTTGGTTCGGCGGGGCGGCGCTCAGGGTTTTGTTGTTGTTTTTGGTTCGGCGGGGCGGCGCTCGGGGTTTTGTTGTTGTTTTGGGTTCGGCGGGGCGGCGCTCGGGGGGGTTGTTTTTGGTTCGGTGGGGCGGCACTGGGTTTTTTGTTTGTTTGTTTTTGGTTCGGCGGGATGGCGCTGGGGGGGTTGTTTTTGGTTCGGTGGGGCGGCACTGGGTTTTTTGTTTGTTTGTTTTTGGTTCGGCGGGATGGCGCTGGGGGGGTTGTTTTTGGTTCGGTGGGGCGGCACTGGGTTTTTTTGTTTGTTTTGTTTGCTTTGTTCTTGGTTCGGCGGGGCGGCGCTGGGGGGGGGGGGGTGGGGGGGGGGGGTTTTTTTTTTTTTTTTTTTGCTTGGGGCGGCAAAAAAGTTAGAGCCGGCCCTGACTGTCTCCTTTCAGATAAAGTAAGTGAAGCATTAGTACATTCATATAATAATCCCACTGCTTCCTGTTTGTTTTGTGATGGGTTTCAGAACTGTCATAATGAATAGAATATCTAGATTTTATCTTGTTGTCACTGGGGCCTTGCTTAAACAGTCCATCCCCAACCACCTATATAACTGTCAAATCTAACTTGGATCTGTTGCTCATAGCTAATTGACTTCTGGATCCATTAGATTAGAACAAGCAAGAGAAACATAGGTTTCAGCGGGCAAGTTTGCTTGTGTTCAGACTGCTGTGTTGGGCCAACTGTGATAGAATCACTAATGATCCATATAATCTAGGATGCAACCCGTCAGACTTTTTCACATTTATAGTACAATTTTTATAATATATATATAATGTCATTTCTAATGTTTAGTCTGCTTGTAAGGCATAAGAGGTGCAGATAGATATGAGCAGGAATCCTAATTTGCATTTGCTGCAAAGCAATAATCTTAGTATTATTTCTAGAATATGTCATCATTACCTTGCAATAAATGTCAGATTAATATATTTAAACACTGTTGAGGCAGTTCAATTACCTTAACCAGAAAAGCAAATTAGACTATTTCAGTATTTGCTACATGTTGATAGAAGCAGGATGGCACAAAGATGTTTTAAACAAGTTCAGTCAACTGCAAAAATACAAAGGCACTATTCAGAGATAACTTTGCCTTTGTTCATATAGGAATAATTAAAGGCAAGCAATTTTGTTACCTTGGTTCAACAATTGCCAAACGTTCAGAATAATACTCGTTTTGTGCAGTTTAACTGAACAGAGTAGTCTTTCATGATGAACTCAGAATGGGGGTTTTAAGGTCCCACTCTCCAGGGACCATTGATTTGGGATAGTAAAATGCTATGTTGTTAAAATATCTTAGCATTTTAAAAATGTAGGCAGCAAGTCAGCGATGTTATGTTTGAAGAGAGAGTTCAGTATTTTTATGATTCATCTGGATTTGAAAGAAAACTTGACTGCAGTCAACTCACAATCCAGAATCGGTGGCCAGTGGCTCTCATTTTAATTTCATGTTAAAAATATTTTAATAAGGCACGTTGGACATTAAGTTAACCTAAATATTCAGAAGGAGGGGGCAGATCCCCCAAGCTACTGGAAATTAGCATAGCTCCACTGAGGTTATTTTCACCAGCTGAGGACCTGGCCCAAGAAAGTATCTTCTGGACTTTTTAATTTCCTAATTCTGGTATCATCATCAACAAATGCTACCCACAGTGCAAAAATCTCAACACTTTGTCTGAGGGATGGGTGAATTTGTTTGCATAACATAAAAACTCGGGCAAAGTTTAGTTAACTTACATTCTTTGTTTCTGTGTTTTTCAATGCCCACATGCCTTAGCATTACCTGGTTTGTCACGGGATCTAAATGGAAATGAAAATTCTGAGCATCACTCGTAGAATCTCTGACCCGAGTAAGACAAGTGTACTCTTGGAAATCTCATGAGAGTCCACTCCTACAAAACCCCGGGCCAGATTTCTTGAATAAATTGGTTTGAATACATTCTGAAAAATGAGGTATGTGGAGAAGTCTGACTTTAGAGGGAGTTCCTGGGTGTTTGGTACTTTTAAAAGTAGCTCACTCATTTAGGAGCCTAAATATGGGTTTGGGAGCCTCACTTTAGTCGGCTATTTTTGAAAATCATGAGTTGTGTCTCTAAAATTTAAATTTGTAACCATGTTTCAAAGCCTACTGAAGTTTATCCTTCACTTCCTTTTCATGTCACTTAATTGCAAAGTTCAGTAGCAATGACCGCTTGTTATCAGCTTTGGTGAGCCACCCCTGCTGCTTTGTTCAGGCTGCTTTGCACTGGCTAAAACATGCTTCACCTAACCTACACTTTCAGCAGTTTAGGTTCCTACTTTCTGCTTTGCCAGATATGCTGCTTTTCATTTTCTTCCACACCCGAATTTGCTGATTTGATTAGGCTAGCTAAAATGTTCATCTGTGGGCCCAGACCTGACAGGTGCTTAGCGCCCCAGCCCTCATAATGCCATGTAAGGATTCCAGATCAGCTTAATCTATTTTTGTACTGTAATTTCATGAATTATTTCTCTTATGTCTGTAGTATCGTTTCAGTCATGCATATTTTATAGACTACCAATTCAGCCCAACCCAAAGCATATAGTAGGCGTGACAGTCAGCTTGATCACAAACTGTCTAAAGAGAGGAGAGTTTGTTACTGGATTGCACACGTGGTGTTGGGCTGCTTTAAAGACCTTTGTGTTAGGATGGAGTGGCCACATGTCTATGAGGGTCAAACCCAGAAGAGGAATGCTGGGTGACTCAGTGGGACTTAGCACCTCCCTGGGGTTTTCTGGGAGTGTGCATGCTGTAGTCATACCTTCATCCTTTAAGGGCTTGATCCAGAATCTGCTGAAGTCAATGGGAGTTTTTCCACTGACTTTAGTGAGCTTTTCAGGCCCCAAATGCATGCATAATGCAGTGCCGTCTTTGCATAGTCTTATTTCCTGGCCAGGGTCCTTCCCCATCTCTGTGAGGGGGATACCACCATCTGTGGCTATAGCTTGAAACAATGGCTCTCCTCCATTTCACATTGTGGCTGACCCCTGCATAGAGGTACAAGTGTTATTTTGCAGAACTCTCCTTCTGTTTGCACACAGTCTAGCATATGGGGTAGGGGACAATGTTGGCCATAAGGCTAGTAAAAGTTGCTGGCAGGTAGCTTTAATTTGTGCAACTGGCTTAGGGTCCTATGGAGCTCCACCATGCCCCCATCCTTCCTCCCTCTTCCAGAGGGCAGACACAGGATCCAGACCTGTCATATCTGAGCCAGCAGGGAGTTCGCCTCTGACACGGGAATTCTCTGATAGGCAGTTGAGGCCCTTTGTGCCTTCTGAGTGTGCCAAAGGGCCAGAAACTGAGTAGAGAATCAGGCCGTAAAACTACAACTTGAGTGACACTAGGATGAAGTGCAGCCAATAGCATTCCCTGAGCTTTCCCTCCAGTCTGAGTGAGAAAGCATGCGAGCATTCTGTGATGTGTCAGTGTCCAGATATTATTATGATGGGAATTCAAGGAATGCATGTACCTTCCCAACTAGATTTCTGCTCATTTTGGATAAGAAAAACTATATTTTTTAGATCATCTTTCCTCTCAGGAGGTTTCCATTGCAGGGAAGTTCTTCATTTATCTTTTCCTTTTGCTGTAAGCACAACAGAAAGTTGTACTTTTAAGTTCAGTCTGTTTCTGTTATGGGCTGTATCTCTTGTTATGGTTAATCTGTGTTTGTCTCGATATTATTTTGTAGCAACTGTATGTTGTGGGAAATAGCACAACAAAAGGCACTGGACTTATGCCCATTGAAGTCAATCGAAGTCTTTAGACTGACTTCAGCTGGCTGTGGATCAAGCCCCAAGTCAACTGCTTTTTGAAATAGTGTGTGCAACATTAAAGAACATTTAATGGGTTCAAAAGCGCTCACACTTAACACTCCCTTAAGAAAGATTCTTCACGCTGATTGCATCCATCCCTATGCAGTGTTAAATTGTTTATTCACTAAGTGCAGTGGTTGCTGTTAATATATCAGGATTTGCTAACAGTTAAAACAAAGTGGTTATAGGCTATTTAATAGTTTCAGATGTGCATGCATAACGTAACATCAAATGAAGTGTTATAGGAAATAATTACTGTTGCTTAGAAAGTTTTTGTACATATATTTTAGTACTCTGGTATAGTCAAGGTGCTCCTGTTATCATGCAAAGAGTAATTGTACTTGACATAAGTCTGTGCTAGGTAGTTTTATTTGTTTAGCAGATAGTGCAGCTGAGATGTTTGATTGTCCTCTGTCCTTAGTTTTGAATTTCACATTGTTTCGTTTTTTACCACATTATCTGTGTCTGGATGATGAATCTGATGCAACTCTTAATGCATATGGATGAGCTGTTGCCTGTAATTTAATTAACACATAATGAAGGTGGCTTTATGGAAATATGAAATCCGTAGCCACAATGCTTTCCTCATGTGGGGAGGGGAACAGACTCCATCTCAAAATCTCAGTTTTTAAATATAGACAAGAAAACAACAGTTCTGAGAAGTCCACTCCAGGACAATGAGTCTTTCAGCTGCCACTGCAGTGCATATCGCTAAGGCCTGGCCTAGACCTAAATATTAGATGACCTAGCTATATCGCTCACCGCTGTGAAAAATTTTGCTCCTATGTCACATAGGATGACCTAACCTCCTCTGTGGATTCAGTTCGGTCAGTGGAAGAATTCTTCTGTCAACTTAGCTACCACCTCTTGGAATGGTGGATTAGCTACAACGATGGAATCCCCCTTCTGTCAATGCAGGAAGTATCTATGGTGCAACAGCTCAGCTGCAGTGCCCTAGCTGTGCTCCTGTAGCACATTCATACCATGGTCCTATGGCATCTGTGAGACGGTGACCATTCTCCATGCCCTCTGATGTCACAGTGGAAGCAGAGGATGTTTGTAACCTACTGGAAGTGTTCCATACCTTGCAAGATCAGACATTAAGGGCGCAGTCCAGCTTCAGTGGGAGTTAATTCAGATTCTAAGCACAGAGAATACAAGATGTCTTGCATGCTATTTCAATGAGATGCAAATCACCCATTCTTGGAGAGAAAACATTTTAGGATGTGATGTTCAAACACATTCAACTTCGGTCTAACCCTTCTACTGAAAACAGTGAAAGTTGTACCAATGACTTTAATAGGAGTGGAGTTAGACCAATGCTGAATGTTTTTGAAAATCCCACTCTTAATCCCTACATAGTAATATAATATGAGAGAAGAAATCCTAAAGCAGATTTGCTTTCTATAATCACCATCTCCAGCTTTCTTTATGAGGCTCCCTTCCTTTTGAGATTTACCAGGAAAATCTTGGACAAATGCCTCAGTGTTATTACCCCAACAATATAAAATTTTATTAAGAAACATCTCAAACTGAAAATTTCTTTAACGGATCAAAGAACTAAGTAAACAATGAATAACAAATAATGTTGCCTTTTTTGTCTCGTAAATTATTTGCAAATAGAAATTATTCAGCAAATTCTTAATCAGTCAATGAATGATTCTTGGTTTTAAGCTTGTTCACAAGCTAATACTGGATGCTTGAAATTTGAGCGGTTTTATTTAAACACTTAGGACAACCTTCCCGCCTTACATATTCCATCCTAAATCCTATAATCTACCTTTCCAAAGGTCTGGGAGAGAAGATAGGCCTTACAGTGTTTCCAAAGGATAGCAAGTTTAGGTTCCGGTGGACCAAGGTGGTAGCAAATTTCATTCAAAGACTTTTTCTGGGCCTTGCCTAGGTAAGCATTTTTCTTCAAACGTCTCAACCGGTGCCACTCCCCTTGTGACAGAAACAGTGAAAGTGTAGATCGTCTGCCGGGGACCGGGGACTTTTAACCACTGTGTTGTTTGGACTTGGTGAAAATGTCGACACTTGTAACACTGCTTCCTCTGGTGGGGCTATGACAGTGGGAAATTTGAAGACAAACTGTAGTGTAGTCATAGCCATGTAGAATGCCCTGCCTCTTCTCGTCTTAAAGGGTTGGATCTAAAACACACAAGTAAATGGAAAGACTTCCCATTGACTTCAGTGAGCTATGGTTAAGCTAAGATTGGGTATGCACTTATATTAATGCTGGTCCTGGCAATACAAAGACCTAGCTTCCATTTATCCATGATAATTTTTACTAATTATACCCACACATCTGCTGAAGTTGCTAATGAGGAGAAATGTACTGGATTTAATTCATGACCTCACTTAAACTTCATAGTTCTTTTGAAAACATTCCAAGCTAATAGAGAGATTGGGCTAGAGTCTCTCCCCTTGTTTCTGTCCCCATTGCACTGCTCTACCAGTGAAGGGTGGCTCTTAATTAGCCATCTGGGAATTATTCTGGCATGGGAGAGTCTCAGATGACAAAGGTAGCCTAGCTGGCTCCCCACCTTATACCTGGCATAGGGGATCATGTCAACAGCGGGCACATCAGGGGAAGGCATCTGTGCTCATTTCTCAACTGGCATATACCCTTTGAGGACCATAACCTACTAACACAAGATTGAGCAGCCCATATGCTACTCTCCTTTACATCAGGTCTGAAGCTAAAGTAGTTGCTGCTTGAGAATCAAGGAGTTGTAACCACATACCTAACTGACCACCTGAAATCCAGTCCAGTTTGTGCATCTCCAAGAAGGAGAGATCGGGGCCAATATTTTGTGAATTATTAGAGATCAGTTAAATATGAATACTGGAAAGTTGCTCACAAATTGTAGAAATGAACCAGCAGCCTATCTTATAAAGACTGATCTGTGCCCCAAGACTGCATGAAACTAGATGTTGTGTCAGAAAAAAGAAAGAGTAGATATTATTCATCTTTCATAACACTTTCCAATTGGAATAATCCTTTCTGATTTACTTTAAAACCCAAAGGGAGTACATCTCATTTGAGGATTCAGCCCTGGTCTCTGCTGGAGAAAAATTTGCAAGGGCTGACTGAATAAGGTTTTTAGGTCACTCACCAGCTAGTTACAGCACATGAAAATCATGCAACAAAATGAATTCAGCACATGGGCCAGAATTCAATTCATCACACATTTCTAGAATTCTCAGTCCACCCTTGTGATGTTAAATATAGAAATTACATTTGGGACTAAAACTTGATGTACATTAGAGATAGTTTCTTACAAGGAAAATGTAGAAAATCCTCTATTCCATATGGTTTCAATCATTTATTAAATGAATCCTGTAGGGGTAATTTCAGACGTGGAAACCTTTAAAATGGAGAAATAAAAAACAGATTTACTATGTTTCTGTTTTCCAATAGAAGGCTGTAAAATCAGTTAGCAGATGCCTAGTTATCAGTGCTGAACAACAGATGATTGCATGGAAGGTCTCTTCTTGCCCGAACTGCATTTGAATTGTGTCAGTTCTAAATATCTGATGACATAAATCATAAGGATTAAAATATCTGTTCTCTCCCCTATGCGGAAGTGCTTTGGCTTGTCCTCTTGTGATCGGACGATTGAAGATTGCCAGTCCATTGAATTGGGCAAGCAAACTAGCTAAATTCTATATGAGAAGTTCCTCAGTCCTGATCTTTCATTGACAGACATGTTATTGCCTCTTCCTTATAATATGTTGAGCAAATATAGGATGAATGTTTGTTCAATGTATGTTGAATTAAGGAAAGAAGAAAAATGTCTATCACAATATGATCTCTGTTTATGTTCACAGCAACTTTTGGGAAGCAGAAGATTCTCACAGTTAGTGTTATAGGGAAGAGTTATTGTTAAAATCCTGGTTGAGTTGTCCATCTATAATAATCGGTAATTGACCACAAAGGGGAAAGCACTTATTTTCCCTTTATTTGGAAAAAGACAGTAATGAATGTCAGAGGGCTGGTGTCTGATTGGTGAGCAATAAGGACCTGTGTAACTAAAATTCCTGATAAATCTGTTTCTTGTGGATATATTTGATATCAGTGATAGCATTAACTTAGTAGCAAACACTACAGTTAAAGCAATGAGGATTTCATTTACAACTCCCTATTTGCTAAAAAATTCTCCTCCTGGAATGAAGCTGTGGAAGTGCAGAAAGGTCCACAAATCCCAAAGAAACCCTGGTGAAATCTGGTATTCGTTGAAGTCCCTCTTCATCCTCAAGTCCTAGCCAGTCTGCACATAGGAGCTCGTGTAAGAAAAAAAAAGTAATTTCAAGATGGGTTAGATGGCGCATATCCAAAATGTGCAATGCTAGGAGCATAGCTCTACCATCTAACATCAGAAAGCATTCTTTGCAAGGAGAGGTGGTATCATGGGCTGAGAGAGCTAATATATCAGAGAGTGGTTGCACTTGCTTCTCTGCACATACTTCTGGAAGCTGTTCATAGAGCTGAGTGGTTCTCAGGGGGATGCCACTTTTGGCAAAAATGCCTCAGTGACCCAAAATAAACTTTGTAAGTAATATTACATATGTACTCATCTAATCAAACTTTTTCTTGCCCCACTTGGCTACACATTAATATTTGCTGCCTCCATCTCTTGGGTTTTTACTTGGTAAAAAAGAGTGTTTATTACAACAGCTTTTACAAAACAAGGGAATGAACAGCACAACTGGTTTATGAGTTGAACGTAAATACTTCCTCATTGCTACTCACATTTCTGATGCTGCCTCTGATCCTGGAAACACTTAAGCATATGTGTAGCTTTATTCATAGTTAATGTACAAAAAATACAGCGTATTTCTCCCCAACCTTATCTCTGCCCTCTAGTCACAATGAAAGGGGAAAACTGTGCTAAACACAAAGTGTGTTGGTAAAAATCATTTTCATCTTCTCTGGGAGCACAGTACTAAAATGACCTAATCATAATCAAACTGTTACTGAGTAGCATTTCTTCAGTGTTAAGATTGTTTAGCTGCTTTGCCTTTCCATTTCCATACCTGAATGTGCTCAGATTTCTTTAAAACATCACTATAAATTGGAATTTCCTGCGCTTGTAGTACTTTGGAATAATTACAAATACCTCTAGAAGTTTTTACTCTTAATTTACTAATATGTACCCTCAGCCTGAACACCATTTTAACATAGAGGGTGGTTTTTTTTTGTTGCCTTGGAAAATACATATATATCGGTATTCATTTTTACTATATGTTGTGTAGCAATCCTGGTTAATATTTAATGTGATGATAGTAGTTTAGTGCTGGTGAAAGGTGATGCACTGACAACCCTGCAGCCTGAAATCTTCTATGTATTCCACAGAAGAAGAACTTTAGGGCTCGGGTTGCCCCAGTAACAGCTTTACAACATTGCCCCACTAATATGTCTACTCTATCTTGAAGGAACAGCCTGAAGGATGGAGAGGGTATTCATTGGCCATACTGCTTTAATCCTGGGTTTCTGTGCTGAGGTTGAAAAAAAGTGCCAATTAGTGGCAGAGACTTTTCATATTTTAGGACAAAATTCTCCTCTCTGATCCACCCTAGTGATTAAACTTCTACCATTAGAGACGAAGATTCTGAGATTCTTTGAGAGCAACTGCAGCATTGTCTTGGATTAGAGTCTTCTGGAACACAAGGAAATTGCTGGGGCATGGAGTTCCATGATTGGTCAGAATGCAGCACAGCAAGTGGAATGGAAGATTAGCCGCTAAGGAAATCTGTTGCTGTCAATTAGAATAGGGGGTTCAAAGATTTAATTTATCTGAATCTGATGTCACAGAGTGTTCTTTCCTATGGGAATCTGTTAATTGTATAGACCTCTTTTAAGAATCCAAATGGAATAATTTGCTTTGACAATGTTCTAAGCTATGCTATTTTTTTAAAAAAAGTAACGCTGTGCTTCATAAAACCATCTGTAGAAGAGCGGACTCACCCCTGCGGCACCTTCTGCTGGTCACTTCTGGGAATTAGCTCTTCCAGCCTCTGGAGCACCCTCTGCAGGCTGGTGATCCACCTGTCCTCTTCTGGCCCCCGTGTCCCTCCAAGGACCTGGTGCCCCTATTACTGGGATGCTGCCCCCTGGCAGTACCCCACAGATCTGGGTCTCCCCTCCCTGGGGAACCCCCACCCACTATCCCTACCTCACCTCAGAATAAGGCCACTGCCAGTCACCAACTAGCCCCCACTCCCTGGGACAGACTGCAGTATAGGCCACTCATCACAGGCAAGGAGGGTTTGGACCTGCTGCCTTGGCCTAGCCCTGGGCTGCCCTCTGCAACCCCAAGTACCCCTTGGCCTTCTACTAGGCCACAGCCTGGGGCTTTCCAGGCTGGAGCTCCCCAGCCCTGCTCCACTCAGGTACTCTGTCTCAAGCTTGCTGCAGCCAGGCCCTTCTCCCTCTGAAAGGCGAGAGAGACTCCTGGCTCCCAGCCTTTTTATACAGGCCAGCTGTGGCCTGATTGGGGCGTGGGCCAGCTGTGGCTACTTCCCCAATCAGCCAGGGTTTTACCTTGCCCAGCCCCAGCCCTCTGCAGGGCTTTTCCAACCCCTCCAGGGCTGGAGCAGGTGTTCACCCCGCTATACCATCTTTGTTCCCTTCTTGTCTATGCAGCACAATCTCATTCTTCCTGGCCCTCTTCTACTGCTGATGATAACCATATATCCAGAAAACCAGCTTGCAAGCCTGACAATGTGCTAAAAGGCTTCTTTTTGTATAAGTGACTCTGCAATTAAGAGAATAGGATCAGCTACTTAGAAGGAACCTAGTGCTCACAAGTGGACATAAATATATTGTTGTCAAACTGCAAAATATAATGTTCGTTTTTTTTAATTTGCCCTTTTTTTTTTTTTTTAGTCAGGTTTGATAAGAATGCAGGAGAACGAATTCCTTATATCTCCATTACCTCAGCACCTAGCACAGGAACACAACTACGCATCACCTGCTGGACATCACCCTCATGTATTATACAAACGGACAGCAGAGGAGAAAGTGCACCGGTACAAAGTAGATTCCAATTCCAATCACTTTTCCCCGGGTCATCACAGAAATCACACACACCACAAGTATCATGATCAGGCGAATGATTACCACCATGGAAGGTTTCAAAAGCAGCATTTTTGTGGACGTCGAAAGAAATGTATGTAAGGAAACTTTCTCTCTTTGTTTGAGATAGTAGTTCTTAGAGACTTGTAGGTGCTTCTTTTAGTGTGGTGTGTAACCACTGCTCTGATGGGGGCTGAGTATTTTAAATAGTGCGGCTAACAGAGGAAATGGCCAAAAGAGAGGGCAGATACAAGGAGCTGGATCATGCATTTAAGTTTATGGCCCTGTCCATCGCTATTATTACAACTCCACCACAAGTCAGTGAGTGACTTTCTTAGGAATGTGCTGCTCAACTTAGAAGATCCCTCGCTCTGGTTTTCTTGAGACTGATTTATCTTTTAATGGGCCATTCCTTTTTTTGCTGGTACTTTAACACCACCTCTTCTGTACAATTATTAGTGCCAACTCCCTGCTCTATTTTCTCTTCATCTGAGATATGTGATTAGTCTGGAAGATGGAGGAAGGGCAGTAGGAATCATTGATTTGGCAAAGGAGGGGGAATAGGTCTTTCACAATCCACCATTTGATAATGAAGTCATCAGCAACTGAGATGATTCAACCAGAACCTCCCAAGTAAATTGTTTAATAAAATTCTGGAGTCACCTCTTAAAAATGTATTGAAACTACATTATCCTACCAAGGTCCATTGTGAGGCCTTCATTAGGCCTTCAACTTGAATAATATTTAGGAGCTCCTCAAGAATCCTATCGCTATACTTCTTATGTTCACTTGATTCTGTTTGAAAGCTGATCTGCCTCTGGTTTGAGTTTCAGAGCCCCAGCAATTGAAAACAGTAACTGAAAGGGTTGCATCAGCTAAAATATGTCCTCCCCAATTCCTACTTGAGTTCGGGGACAACAAGAGGGTTCCTTTTTGAAAGGGAAAATAAAAAGGGTCTGGGGAATGGAAGGAGAGGTACACACAGAAGGGAAGAGAAGAAGAGAAAATGGGAGGAGAAAAGTGAAGGAGGAAGGAGTGAAAGTCTCTGAGCGTTCTCCAGGAAAATACTGATCTGGTTGAGAATTACCCTGTTAAAGATTGAGAAGTCTTTATATTTTCAATCACTTCAAGTTTTTCTTCAATATTGCAGGTCTCTCTGCTACTTTCTTCTTCCTTCCTGCTAAATCTCCCCTAGTCTAAGAAGCCCCAGTACCTAATTTTTGTACAAACCCATGGTCATCCTGTTTCAATCCCCCCCCTTTTTTTACTGCTATACAATGACTAATGTGAATTGCCGACAGCTTTACTTTAGAAAGTGAAGTGAGGAATATTTCATTAGCTCATGGTCTTCTCATTTTCCATGACCATCATGGCATTTTTTTTAAAGGTTGTTCACTGATTACAAAACCCGTATGATATTGATGGCTTTGATAGAGAGAGTTCCAGGCTCTTCCACGTTGGCCATGTTATCTTATATGGTCCCTATTCTTGTAGTACCCTAGCACCTCACAATAGTCAATACATTTATCCTCACAGCACCCAGTTGAGGTAGGAAAGTGCTGTTCTCCTCATTTTACCAGCGGTGCAGAGGGTAGGTGATTGGTCTAAAGTCACAGAAGGTGTCTATAGCAGGGTAGGGAGCTGAACCCAAGCCTCCCAGCCCCTATGCTAAAGTCCTAGTCAGTGGGCCTTTATCCCTTCACGTAAGGGACAGAAAGGACACACAACTCCCTGTACTTTCAAGGGGACAACACAGCAGGAGTAATTTGGACTTGTGGCTAATGCTCTTGCAATTAAAGTTAACAGGATTTTGAAAGTAAAAATGGTACTTTACTGAATCTGTATCCAAACATGGTACTTAAAGAGGAAAGGTGGTGCTGTACGGGGGTTGGTTACACTTTGAAGGTACGTAGTTGCTTATATTGCTGAATAAGTTTCACTGGCCTTTCTCCTGTTTGTTAAAGCAGTGGTTTCTCTACTTTTTCATGTAGCTTGGATATAGCTACGGCTCCCTGCCATTTAGCAATATAGAAAGGGAAGAACGGCCATTGCTACTTAACATCTATTTGCGATCCCAGGTTGAGCACCCCTATGTTAAGTGCACAAAATTAAACTTTCAGTTAGGTTCACATTTGTACTAGTGATTGAATTAAATTTAAGACTTTACAAGCACAATGACTTTAATAATGCTGCGTGCAGGAATAAGGCGGGTTACAGGAATCAGGAACAAGACCTTTATATAAATAACACCTGAAAACTATGTTAAAAGAACATTAAGGCTGCAAAGTCAAACACCCAGAAGTTAGGAAATGCTAGAACAATAGTTGCTCAAACAGCCATAGTCCAGCCCCATTGTGCATATGCATTATGATGCAGTCTTTAATTATATGATCACTTGCTGTTTTTTCCATCAGACCCCTGGCCTCATTCAGTGCACATGATGGACAGTGCTCACTTAATGAGAAGCTATTCAATATTTTGTTTTCTCCTCATTGTTCAATCCAGGGCCCCATGCCTTGTTCACTGTACACTATTCAAACCCTGCTCTGAAGACAGAATTACTAATTTTCTCATGGGTTTTCTATGGTGTTCATTGCTATAGTAGCAAAGTGCTTCACAAATATTAATTAATCCTCACAACAGCCTTATGAAACTGTCCCCATTTTGAAGATGGAGAGCTGAGGTTAAAAAATGTCCACTAATTTTGGTTACCCAAGCTGATGCGCCCATGGCCTGATTTTTCAGAGTACTTGGCACTGTATCAAGCTTTTTATATTCAAAGCGCAACTTCCATTGACTTCAATAGGTGCTCAGCTCCATGGCCTCAAGATAGGCCTATGTAAAATGAGCAACACACAGTTAGTGACCACCTGTGAAAAGTTTGATGTAAGTGACTTTCCCAGTATCACACAGGAACTCTGTGGCAGAGCAGGGACAGGGGACTTCAGAGCAGGGACTGCAAGTCCACAGTTCTCCAGGGCAGCATTCAACAGCCTTAAACACAAGACCTTCCTTTCTCCTCCTACCATCCCCTGCCTCATTCGCTACAGATCTTCCAACTTCTGCAACAAATGAAGCGAGGGGTGCTACATACAACAGCCATCTTCATTGTACATCCCCAGAACAGGTCCATCCAGGGCATTGAATGAGGTAGGGGTCCTGTGGAAAAAAATAGGATGTGATGATACAATTAAAGCCTGTACCATAATACATATGCACAAGGGGACTGAATTAAGGTAGCACAGGCAAAAGGTACGTGACGGGCAGAAGGGCCATATCCCTGCTCCAACCAATGGTGGTGGCGGCTCTAGAGTTTCTCAATGACATGGTTATACAATTTTTTTTATTATAGGCAAAACAATGTATTTTTCCTTTACCACATTCTTGGAAACAGGTGAACCATTTTAGCTGAAACTCTCCAAAACATTTCAGTCTCATGTAGACACCTGGCATGGATAATTTCAGCCCCAAAACAGGGTCTTCTAATGGGATGCACCAGGCAGCCTTAACTGTAGATGGCCTATACAACAGGGTTAATTAATCCCTAATCCAGAATCAATCCATTTTTGCAGTATAGGAAAAGAGATTATTAGTATGGTGCTGCTTGCAGAGGTATATGCTTGAAGACTTAAAGCTTAACCCTTCTAACTTTGTTTAGTATCTATGTTGAGCGTGCAGTTTGTAAGCATGAGAGGAGCCGGTCAGCCATCTTTCAGATATGTCATCACAGGCTAAATAGTTTGGAGCACAAGAGCTGAACAGATCACGTTCCGTAAGTCATATTTGAGAAGAGCTGCTTCTTCTTAATAACTTTTAGTAGTAGTAAAGCAGGTGCAAAGGGGAGGAGAGTCTCGGCAGTGTTGCTGATGAGAGCCACGTACAGTACAGGCAAATATAAAAGAGACTTTTTGTGAATCAAGTGCAAGCCACTTGTACTGCCTCCTAAACATGGAATTGCTCTACGTGGGAAATAAACTATGCATTTCGCTGGTAGGTGATGCATGTCTTTACATGCTTTCAAAAGAGGAAACTTCTCTACATTGTTAACAGGATAATAATTCCTGATTGATATTATAACTAAAACATCTTTCATTCATTCATTTGTAGTTTGAAATATAGTTATGATTAAATGAATTCTCAGACATAAAGCACTAGGGATATTGCATTGCTACAACTCATATCTGCTAAATACCAGCCTATTGATGCCTACAGCTTGTTCACTTAGAATATTAAGGACCAGTCCAGCATTTATTACTATTATTTACTTTTTGTAATATCTGTAGTGCCTGGGAGCCCCAGTCATGGACCTGGACCCCATTGTGCTACTTGCTGTACAAACACAGACCACAGAGACACTCCCTGCCCCCAAGAATTTACAGTCTAAGTAGCAACTAAACAAGTATAACATTCCAAACACCACAAGCCCTGGGAGGCCGTAGATCAAAGCTCCATCTGAGCATAACTTATTCAGCTTTGAGATGGCCTGCCTTAGAAGACTCTTAAATGAAACTGATTTTGGGATTGACAAGTGATGCAAATAAGCTTCCCTACTTACCATCCTGTTTCCCTTGGATTCCTGGTGTCCCCGTGTGACCAAGAAGGAGGTAGATACCAACCTAGCTCTGTTGTTGGAGTAACTGTCAGACACAGTCATAGGCAGGGCTTCTAGACAAAGGTTGTTGTTACATTTTTTAATTACCTGGGGCTCCATCACTCATATCATGTTTCATCCCTTTTGCCATAAAGATTTGCAAGGACAACTGTTGTTATCTAACTAGCATTTTCAAATAGTGACCAGTGGGCTGAATTCTGGTTGCCAGGGGCACATAGGCTTATGCGAGAAAATCCATAAGCAGGAAGAGTATGGAACAAAGATTTTCTGCCCTAATTCAGGCTTCCTCAAAACCCAGAGAGAGGGTTGACTCTGCAGTCCTTCCCTACACAAGTAGAAGGCATGGCAAGCTTTATTTCTCAAGAAGTATGGACCGCATGTTTATCCACATGGCTTCTGATCCAGCAATGGTCATTATTTTTCACTCTCTGAATATCGTGCTCCAAGCAGGAGTAATCCATGTGGAGCTGTTGCCAGTCAAAATACAGGCACACAGGAACTCTGCTTTTGCAGCATATCTAGTTTCTGTACCTATTTGGAGGCTTTTATTAAGGGAGGCAGAATCTGGCCCATACGCTATGTTTGCAGTCAATGCAGCAATGTGCAGGAAGGTGACAAAATGGTCAAACAGGATATAGCTATTCAGGCAGAAATACTAAGTATTTTCCCCTGCAGCACATGAAACTCATTTTACTAGATTATTTCTTTCCTCTGAATTGCTTATTGTATTCATTTTTTTTTCTTAAAGAAGAATGAATCAGATCTTAATTAATAATGTATTAGAAGAACTCACCATCTTACAGGCCATATTAATCAATACCTGGCTCTTGCACAATATTGTAAATTCATTTAGGGCTCTATTCCCCAGGCGCTTTACTATCTAACCAAACTGCTCATAAAAATGACCCGTTTTGAACCCTTTCCAAAACTGTGTTCTGTTTCTCTTTAGACACACCTAAGCCACCCACCGAGGATACATACATCCTATCGGATGAATATGGAAGTTCAGCAAGGTTCAAAAGATCAGCTGTTAAAACCCAGAAAAGTGGAAGGCTGAATGTTGAAACGCTTGTTGTGGCGGATAAAAAAATGTTGGAGAAGCATGGCAAGGACAATGTAACCACATATATCTTAACAGTTATGAACATGGTAAGAGCTGGTGTAACTGAAGTGCCATTGGTTTTGTACTCATCTACAGCTGTGGAAAACCTACAAGACAACCAGGAGCTGGGGCTTTAAGAAAAACACCCAACTTGGTGAGACTTGTGATAAAATCACAAAAGTTGGCAATACTAAAATCTCTGCTTGTTAAATCGATTCCTGCAAGTCCACATGTGCCAGCCTAGAAATCCCACCCTGGTTTTGTGGTGTGGGAGGAGTTGGGATTTATAATTATTCTGAATGGTTTTGTCAATTTTGCTAATGTAATTTCTTTTAGAATTAGTGGGGTTATATATTGCTCCTCGTGTCTTTACTGGCCAGCTTGTAGCTTTACAACCTGCTCTGAATATAAGATCGTACATAGCAGATGGGGGCAGACTGGAGACTTCTATCTCAAAGCATCACAGTTTCTCCCTGACTCCCCACTTCTGCTGGAAGGAGAAGTGGGAGTAAGTAACTTCATCCCTACTTCGGCTGATGAGAAGGTGGGGTGAAGCCAGAGCTCCCCATACTCCTCCCCCCCCACACACTTGTCTGCAGTGGGGAGTAAATAGGCAGGTAGCATGTCTTGAGTCACAATCTAAGCAGGGCCGAGCAGGGTGGTCAAGGGGACTCTACTCCCACTTCCCTGCACGGCTGCCCTAGTGAGCAGAGTGGGTCGGCCAGCTCTCTTCTGCCCTGTCACAAAAGCTTTGCTTTATTTCCCCTCTTTCCTGCTGCTGGAAAGAGGAGTTATTTGTGTGGGCAGACACAAGAGGATTACCTGCTGTGGCTTTGATCCTGCAGAACTAGGGCCTGATCCAAAGCCCATTGAAGGCAATGGGAATTTTTCAATTAATTTCAGGGGGCTTTTTGTCGGACCCTTCGTGCACATTTCTGTTAGATCGAGGTGGGGCTAATCCTGCAATGTGCTGAGTTCCTCTTGACTGTCATTGAAAGTTGGGTCATGATAACTCATTAATTATCTTTAGTCTATTTTTATTACAGATGTATTTATTTATTACCCTCTCCTACATATTCATGCAGGTTTCTAGTCTTTTTAAAGATGGAACAATCGGAAGCGACATAAACATCATTGTTGTGAGCCTTCTTCTTTTGGAACAAGAGCCTGTAAGTGGTGTCATTATTCTTTTGTAGTAGGGTGTATCTGACATTGCATAGCATGGGCTTGTCCATATATTCCCTGTGAACAAAGAAAATTCGACTGAGGGCTTGTCATGACATTATAAACCACAAGATTCAAGGGTGAGATTTTATGACATCACCAGAACCCTTGATGTTACATTTTCCATATTTCACTGCTCCTAGGTTTTTTTAATAATAGAACCAGGAGTTTAATTAACTCCCCCTTTACCCTTCAGTGTTTCTGACTATTACTGTGGAATCCCCAAGTATTTTATAAGGGCTGTTGCCTTCAGTAGTTCTTCATCTAGGACATATTTTTATCAAGAAAACCAAATCAAGAGAAGCAAAGACACTTGTACCTCATGCATATTACCCAGTGAAAACCGAAATGGGCACAAATTCACAAGTGAAATGATTTCCAAAAGGGGAAGCCAAGCCTTGAAATCATTCACATTGAAATTAAAGTTTAAAAGAGTTTATGAATCACCTCTTGCCATTGAAATACTGTGGGGGATTTTCGAAGACACAGTTAGGTGTCCAACTCCTACTGAAAGTCTTTGGGAATTGGGCACCTAATCTCCATCTGAACCTTAGAAAATATCCCTGGGCCTGAGTTTCTTCAGCTTCATTTTCTAATTATGATTGATTGATTGACTTGAAATAGTCATTTCAGGCAGGTGTGTCAAATACATAGTGACATAGGAAATGGAGAGATGACATTTCTTCACATCTGGTCATATAACCAAAGTAATTCCCCTTCCCCCGACCCCAGTTCTTCTTTCTTCAATCACCTTCCTCAGCTGCCGGTAGAAGCATCTTATTTCTGTGTCTATGAAATATCTGTAGGGTGGATTAATGATCAACCATCATGCGGACCAGTCATTAAATAGCTTTTGTCAGTGGCAATCTGCTCTGGTTGGAAAGAATGGAAAGCGTCACGACCATGCCATCTTGCTTACAGGATTTGATATCTGCTCTTGGAAAAATGAACCCTGTGACACTTTAGGTATGGTAAGAAAATATGCTCTGCAAAACTGATGAATGTCAATTGACAGCATCTCGAGTAATAAAAAAAAGAAAATCCCAGTATTGTGGCTAATGAGAATGTTTGAAGATGTGGTAAAGGAATAGTCAAGGTGGAAAGTAAGATGTTAATGAGAGGAAGGATGGTCCAACCATTAGGGAACTAGCCTAGGACTCGGGAGAATCACGTTCAGATCCCTGCCCTGCCACAGATCCCTGCCCTGCCCTTCTTGTGTGACCTTAAGTGTGCCTTTTAGTCTCACTGTGCCCAAGTTCCCCACCTCTAAAATGAGGAGAATTCCCATTTTACAGATAGGAAACTTGGGCACAGAGAGGCTAAATGCACTTCCCTATTTCACAGAGGTGCTAGGAGAATAAACCCATTAAAGACTGTGAAATGCTTTGAGATCTAGTGAAAAGCTCTATATAAGAGTGTTTTAAAAACTTTAAAAAAATAAAAATAAAAATAATCAAATTGCCAGTCTTTTGGCCACAGCCAGAGAGACCTTCAGAAGACATCTTTTAGGATCTCCACTGCATTCAGGGAATTTTCTCCATCACCGATCTCATTTTGCATTTCAAAAATACATCTGGGCCACATGGACCTTCTTTGTTCTCCCTTCAGAAAGGGAGTGACCTTCAGAAAGGAGCTGTCCCCTTTTAAATGGCTTTCTCAGCTGACTTGACTGATGTCAAGTCACCTGTGCTAAAAATGAGCCTGAGTTAAAACTTGTGTAGGCCAGCACCTGCGGAATGAATTCCTTCTGGATTGGGCCCCAGTGTGTGCATATGTAGATGTGTGTATAGGCACATGTGTGCACTTCTCTATACACAACTCCCTTTTTTTTTGTTAAATGTAGCTCTGCCTACAATTCCTGGTGTTCCAAAATGACCATGGACGGAACTTTCCCCACACACCAAAATAAGCATGTACTCACGAAAGCATGTAGTATCCATCACAATGAGATGTATGTATCTTATTTGAAATAACATCTGTTCTGCCTTTCCCCCCCCGCCAGGCTTTGCCCCTATTAGTGGCATGTGCAGTAAATACCGTAGCTGTACCATCAATGAAGATACAGGTCTTGGCTTGGCTTTTACTATTGCCCATGAATCTGGACACAAGTAAGCTATTTTTCTCGTGAGTCCTTCCCCCTATATATATTATAGATAAATAAGTTTATATATATTATAGATGAATCTTTTCTTCCTGTATCTATATTATAGACAAACATATCAATGAATGGAAATTGAATGTCTGCTGCGATTATGAAAAAGCTGATACCCCACTGAAAAATTCTGTAGATCATTTACAGAGGGGGGTCGTGTGGCTAGAACAGGGGACTGTTGGAACTCCTGGATTCTATTCCCATTTTATATGGGTATCCTGTTAGAATACAATAGATGTGTCATATTTTGTAAGCACCATAAGTCTAAATCATGATCATCCACTCAGCTGCCGTGAGTTGAGGAGACCCTACTGTGGCATATCTTGCCTGCGGAACACAAAAAGGGGGATCAATGCCACTTCCATGTCACTGTTCTTACCTCTGTAGGATTCTATGGAATCTCCTCTACTGAGTAAGAATTAGGGCTACCTGGGATGTGAGGGGAGTATCCTAGAGTGGTAAGTGGAGGAACTGATGCCCATGATGCTGTTCTTCCTTCTTGTTGTGGCTATTCTAGTTGATAGCTGTGCCAAAGTGAATCTTGCCTGAAGTACCTGAAGTAACTATACGGCATGAGTATACTCCCCCAGGGAGGGAGATCTTGTCCCGGTGGAGGATTGACTGCCTGGGTCTTGCCAGAGAAGGAAGGGACACAGCAGATAGCAGTGTGGAGGAACAGCCCCTTTGTGTGTGATTGGATTGTCTCTGTCCCAGCAGATCCTGGGATTCATAGGGTTTAGAAGCCATTTCCCTACCATCCTCCTTTGCCTCTTACTCCTCCCCATTTAGGGGATGATTTGGTGGAAGGTAGTCTTTATAGAGGTTCCCAGGCCACTTATCGTCTTGCAGGTATTTCCACTGGACTTTGATTTCTACAGTAGTAATTCTTCCCATTTTTCTAAGATCTGTTTTGTCTTCTGCCACTAACATTAGGTGCCTGTCATTGATCTTCTATTCTCTTAGATGTTGACATAGAGCATCTATTCAGAACTTTTCCTTTGTCAATGACAGTGCTACTGGATTCTGCTGTTCACTTGTTACATGAATCCCTCTGATTCTGCATGACTGAACTGGGGCTATTCAGTTTTCATTGTATAAATATACTCTACAGCATACACCATGACCTAATGTCTACATGAGCGGCCCTTTCACAGGTTTCTGTACATCTGAAGGGAAACAAGGAATTAGGGAATAATCCGTCTCTTAATGAAGTCAGTGGGAGTTTTGCCAGTGATTTCAATGGGACCAAATAAGTAAAATATATAGGGCCTGATTCTTCTCACTTACATCAGCACAACTCTATTGACTTCAGTAGAGTTCCTCCTGCTAGTCACAAATGTGAGAGGAGAATTAGGCCCATGGCTGCTGTTCTAGAATTATTCTTCTCATATCTTAATTCTCTTTCCTTCTTGTTTGTTTTCTTTGTTCTCTTTTAAATAATATATTTGTAGCTGTTAAGTTTTGCTCATCATCTCTACTGCTTTTCTAATCCTTATATTCTTTGGCTTCTCTTTGATTTACTTCTGTATTTCTGCATCCTGACAGGAAGGATGTCTTTCCAAACTAAATAAATATAGCATCCTGGAAAGATTGCCATCTTTACTCTGCAATAACAGGTAGAAAATTTCCCTGCTGTCATTCATCCAAGCTTGTGTTCCTGAAAGAGCTTTGTATGGGAAAAGCGGAATTTGGCAGCAATGGTGCCTGGAAGCAGACCATCCTTAGAAGTATTGCCTGATGATCTTATTAACAATCAGGTAGCAATACTAGGTGGGAAAGTGCATTTGAAACAAATACAAGATTTCATCATATAAATGCAATGGACTTTAATATTAGGCAATATTAAATTAAATATTAATATTACTTCCTTCTGAAAATCAATGTTACTACTAATGTAATCACCATTTAATTAACAGCTCCAAGTACACTCTAAAGATTTGCCTTTGTGAAATGGTGATTCACAGGTATGAAAAACATCTATAAATGAAAAAGTGTATCTAGTTTAGTTTTACTTATGGGGCTCATGGGCATGCATTGCACATAACTTGCAAAGCTGTGCATCATAGGAATGAGTGGCCTATATCACTCTGTGAAATGGGGCTGAATGAGATTATGTAAGAACAGAATGTGATCCTTTACATATGATTGACCAATGCAATGGAATTTCCCTACCCTGTACAGGGAGAATACGCCTGTAGCGGGATTCATCAACTTTAAGGCAGGTTTGTACTGCTAGAGAAGTGCAAAGCACAAATATAGCTGAGGATCTGGCCCTGTAATTCCCAGTTTATAATGGTTTTAAGCAAGAATCTTCATTTATTTTAACATAGGTTTTATATGCAAATTTCCATTATTCAAGACTACTGAAAGCAAAAAAGAAAACAATACCCCGTGGGAACATCTGTAAGTTCTGGTCATTTCAAATATTGCTCACATGACAGACCAGTACGTGTTCATAGGAGTCAGCACAGTCCCTTGTGCATTCAGTGTCTTTTCAAGTCACTTATTATCTGACCCACCCCTCTCCCCCGATCTCGGTCCCATTGAAATCAGGGGAAAGTAGTGACCCAGATCTAGGTCTGAACTTCGTTTTTGCTCCTCTCTCCACAGTGAACCTCCAGACTTGGGGAAAGTTCAGACCTCTGTCCAAAACCTGCTGCTTTTCTAATCCCTAATGATCCCGACTATAAATACTGGATTCATTAAAGCACACAGTGTGTATCTGATAAACTGGTGTGATTATTCTGAAGTTGTTGAGGTTTATTGTGAAAATACTAAACTAAGGATTTCTTACTATGTGTATTATATACTCGGTAGATCACACTGGCTCCTCGAGAATGGCTATTATTGTTATACATTTTTATGGTCTTCTTTAAATAGTTTATGTTTTTACCTGAGCGTTTAATAGCTCTTTGGGGAGTCTATGGTCTATTGTGTCATTGAGCATTAAATCTGTGGATTCTTTGGCTGCAAAGCAAGTGAACTAAATTTTTATTCCACTAACTATTAATAAAATATTTACTCAACTGGGATTTTTTTGTCCATTTGCTGAGTGAACAATATTTCTCAGCAGGGCCAGATCCTCAGTGGGTGGAAGCAGTATGGTGGGCCTACACTGATTTACAGCAGCTGAGCATCTAGTCCTCCCTCCTCCCTCCCCCGCACACACACACAACTGCCAATGCACCAACTGAAGCAGGAGACCATGAAATTTCTATTCAAAACACACTGAAATTCTCAGATGTATAGTATATAAAATAAATAGAAAGTAGAGAAATAGAAAGATCTGAAACTGTTAACTTTTGTGTGGCCATAAATTCCATATTTAGCATTTTAATGGATGTTTTATCATTATTTATATGGGGGTAGTACCTACCCTATTCAAATCAGGACACTATTGTCTAGACATCTGGCAGAACATCTAGTAAGAGACACTCCCTTCACCAAAGAGGTACAGTCTAAACAGACAAGATGTACTATGGGAGGAATGGAAAAGCAGGACAATGAAAGGAGAAGTGAATCGCCCAAGGTCCCAGATCGTGTCAGTGGCAGAGGCACTCTAAGCCTGGGCTCTGACTCAGGTTTGAGCCTAAGCCTCCCTCCCATCCATGCACAAATCAGTCTGACTCAGGTTAGCAAGCACTCAAGGCCTGGGGGGGGACCCTGCTGGGGGGATGAGTCAGAGCCCAAGTTCTACTGTGACTCCGGTCCAAGTCCTGTCATTTTGCAGTATGGATGCATTAGCACAGCCATGAGACCTGAATCCAGCAATTGTAAGCCAAAGTTTACAATGTAGCGTGCACGTGCAAGCAAGTTCCCAGACCCGAGTTTACAATGTAGTGTAGACGTACCTAAATAGAACAGGTCTCCTGACCCCCAGCCCAGTGCTCTATCCACTAGACACACCGCCTCTGTTGCATGCTGGTTCATATTTGACTGTAGTTGAATATGTTTGGTTACCCCCTCAAATTAGAGTGGCAGGATGAAGGTTCTCTATAAATAGACTGTGACGATTCACAGTCTTGTAAGCTGAAAAGAGACATATGGGGTGAAATTCTGGCCCCAGTTAGTGGGAGTTTTGCTATTGAATTCAGTGGGGCCAGTACTGCACCCATGGATTTGTGTTGCAGATTTAACATGTCCACTTGTGAATGAGAGTTCGATGCGCCACTAGCATAACTCAGTCCACATCAGCTGTGTTGCATTTGTTTAGCAATTGCAGTAGGTTCTGCGGTGTGAGGAAAAAAATAATCTCCTCTGAGTAGAGCAGGAGTCGGCAACGTTTGGCACGCGGCTCGCCAGGGTAAGCACCTAGCGGGCCGGGCCAGTTTATTTACCTGCTGACGTGGCAGGTTCGGCCGATTGCGGCCCCCACTGGCCGCGGTTCGCTGTCCCGGGCCAATGGGGGCGGCGGGAAGCCGCGGCCAGCACATCCCTCGCCCGCGCCGC
>NW_020698262.1:3811494-3858637 GCF_002925995.2 Terrapene triunguis | reverse complement strand
CCCCCATTGGCCCGGGACGGCGAACCGCGGCGAGTGGGGGCCGCAATTGGCCGAACCTGCCACGTCAGCAGGTAAATAAACTGGCCCGGCCCGCCAGGGTACTTACCCTGGCGAGCCGCATGCCAAACGTTGCCGACCCCTGGAGTAGAGGAATGAGCCCACCACCTTATTTCGCATGGGCCACCAAACAGCTGGTAGATGATAATTGTTTCATTAGCAAACTGATGTGCAGGAAAGAGAACTTTATTAAGCAGGCTGAGACACTGATGTTACATGATGATGTTCTGGTGTTTGTGTACTGGCAGCCTGGGGGTTTGATTTATGTTCCTGAACCCCTGATGCCTCGCCAAACTAGATTTCCCCTGAAACTCAACCTTCTTTATCCAGTTCCATGTATTGTACTCCAAGAATAAATTTCACTCTCTATTAACCTGGGCTTGACTAGTGACCATTTGTCGTGTTCATTTATTTCTGACTTGTGGACTTCGTTGATAGAATTACTGCTATAATATAACAGCATTTCTTTCCCCCTAAAAGCTGTCTCTTGTTTCTGGCATTTTGTTTCGGGTGCCCCTCTCATTTGTGGTTCTCTTTCTAGCTTTGGCATGATTCACGATGGAGAAGGAAATCCCTGTAGAAAAGCCGAAGGTAACATTATGTCTCCCACGCTTACAGGAAACAATGGGGTGTTTTCCTGGTCTGTATGCAGCAGGCAGTATCTCAATAAATTCCTCAGGTAGGTCAGATATAAGTCAGGATCTTCCAGAGGAGGGTGGCAACTCTTAGAATTGGCTTTCTGGTGCAAATACTCATGATTAGAAATTAAAATTTTACTTTGGTGTGGATTTCATCTCTGTGAAAAAGGCCAATACAAAACCAATGTACTAGATGAGCCCACAAACTTTGGTTTGTGTGGGACATAAGTGGTATTATAGGCCTCTGTGCTGGCTCTCTTCATAGGAATGAATTTCATCCTCTGTGAATATGCTGTAATATTCACTTGCATTTCGTTCTTTCCCCAAACGTTCTAGTAAACAGGTTTATTAGAATATTAGTGAAAAGTGAATATAAAAGGGGTGCTGACGGGAAATGCATGAATATTTGTGGATTTTTTCCTGACCTAGTCATATCTGATTGTCATGCCTTCAATAAGCATATTTTACAGAGCTGCTGAAAAGAAAGGAATTCCATTATTTCCCTAGCACGTTGGTACAAACCATGTATGCTGATAAAGGAGCAGCCTTTAGTTTTAGCATTTATGATCACCAGAATTGCAATCTCTGCAACATAAGTTTTTGCTTTTATTACATGAACCCCACAATGGCATAATATGCATACATTGCCATTAAATATAGGAGTGGACACTTAGATACCAAACTGGTTTACCTGACTAGGGGAAAGGAAAGATGACAGAATTTGGGGTGATTTTCTCTGCCACAGTAAGTAATATTGCTATAGGAAAATTATTAATCCACGTTGGGGCATTCAAGCATTTAGTATGGCCCAACAGACGCATAGTTGGAAGGCAAATTGTAGGTAGATTGAACTTCCATACTCATGGAACCACAAGCACTAAGGAGGAAGAATGATGGATAACAATATGCAATTTTGGCTTTAACATGTGCGCAACCAGCCAAAAACACACAATGCTGATTGGTCTCTCAACTAAAACTCTGTGGCCTTTTTGTATGGCCTTTCACATGAAGAAAACGCAGAAATGAGACCCTGCATATGTGGGTTCTGCATCAGATCCTGTGTTGCACTTCTGGAAAGCGTAGTCTAGGGAGATCTCCTTGCTCTTGGTTACACTCACATAAGGAAGGGAGAATAGGAAATTGACACCATTTATATCTAATATTACCATAATCCTAGAGCCTGGGAATTCCTGCTTCCTAAAACTTTGCAGGTCAGGCTACCAACAAGAAGTCAACATCTCTTGGCTTCTGCAGCAAGTATTCTCATTCAGTGCATGCCTACAATGCTCGTGAAAGGTACTGTATGCAATAGCATGTGTTTTTGCTGTTCTGTAGCAAATAAAAGTCTTTTTGATTAAAAAGCTCAACATCATGATTAATAAATATACGTTCTCATTATAGTACAGCTCAAGCTGCTTGCCTGATTGATGAACCTAAACAAACAGGACAATATAAATACCCTGATAAACTGCCAGGGCAGATCTATGATGCTGATACCCAGTGCAAATGGCAATTTGGAATGAAAGCAAAACTATGCAACCTCAGTTTTGTGAAGGTACCTGTTAATATCTTTTTGACAAAGTTAGAACTGACATTAGAAGACTGTAATGTCCTATAAATGAGTGCAAGGAGTACGAGCAACAAGGTCTGGATTATTTCTAAACCTGAAATTGCTTGGCATGCTTGTCATATGCTCTGAAGGCTCTAGCCTGTTAGGGAGTTTCATGACCCCAGAGGGAGCTTCAGAAGGGACTGTGCCTCTGAGATGCAAAATCTTTCCAGGATCCACAAAAAGCCCAGGCTGACTGCACAAGCTTCACCATTCATTAGGATGCTACAGCATGCTCTTTTCTCCAGTGACCAGGGTGGTGTGGCTACAACTCAGGGGAAACTAAGTGCTCCAATTGTGTCACTTGTACAGAGGGTGCAAGGAAAGGAAGATTTTATATGTTCCTTCAGTCCTTATTCATTTGCAAAAAGCCCTGGCACAATATAGCTCCTCTTGAGAAGATTATTTCAGAGTAATAAAAATGCAGCTTTCCATCCTTAGCTTTTTGATGTAGGATGTAGTCATATTAACCCATTATTTATGTAGGTGGCTGTTCTGGCCCCTTCGATTTCTTTAAGAAAGGTGTTCTGCTAAAATCACAATATGGTCATTCTGACGATGTGTTGTCATTATTAATTATTAGTATTATTCTTATGGCTATGCTGCAACATTTGGGATTATTTTATGTTAACCAGCATTTTGCCAGATGACAACAATTTTTTTATACACAGTCTTTCCAAACATTTCATGTGTGTTTCAAGAAAATTGTTTCCCTCCACATTTTTAGAAGGCCTGTAGAGTTGTTCATGTTCTGCCCTTGGAGTTTTAATAGCTAGTTGGTTCTTTTATAGTCTCACCTTGAAAAGACAAGAAAATAATCAGAGAACCAAACTTGAAAATGTTCTAGAAATATGAAGTCAGTAGACCAGCGTGTATCATTATGCTATAAAACGTAGAACTAGTTCTTCTTTGTTCAGAAATGGGTCTAATTCATAGGGCTTTTGTGATAGCAAAGGAATGCTTTGATGAAGTGTCACTCATGGAAAACTTCTAGACATCAGCATACAATGGGGGAATTCTCTGATTTTTTTTCTAGGATATATGCAAATCACTCTGGTGTCATAAAGTAGGTCATAGATGTGAGACAAAGTTCATGCCAGCAGCGGAAGGGACAGCTTGTGGCATAAGTATGGTAAGTTATTTAATTAGTGGAGCTACAGTATTGTAACTTGTATTAGAATACAGTGGACCGAGGGCCTGATCCAACTCTCATTTAAGTCATTGAAAAAAATAGAATGCTTTTAATAGGACTTAGAGCAAGGCTGCAAATTCATTCCTGGCAGAAGCAGCATATGTTTTACTGTAGCGGCTTATGCCAGGAATGAATTTGGCCCATAGTCTATAGATGTATTATCTTTATTGATCAGCCTGTTGGAAGGAGTCTGAGGACATGTTCATTTGCTTTACCATGACAATGTAATTGCAAGTATGAGAGATAATAATAATCGTTGCTATTGGTGCGTGTGATTCAATAATTACTGATATTTTATTTTACTGTAACATGTAATTTGTATTAGATATTGTAATTTTCAAGAGCCTGATTTGTTTCCTTGCTGTATTTGAGTATTTTCCTTCATTTCCCCCTTTCTCTTATTGCAATAACAGTAAATTAATAGCTAGAGGGGAAAATGGCCTCTAATTTTTATATGCCCAACTCTGAATGTCTGGGGCTGATTTAGAGGTGCTAGGCACCATCAGCAGCTGTTAACATCAGCTGGAGTTTTTGGTACTCATCACTTCTGAAAATCAGACTTAGAGTATCTGAAGTTGGCCAGCCAAAATTGAAGCACCCAAAATTAGAGACCACTTTTTAAAATTTGGTCCTCAGTCATTTCAACATAGGCAGAGACTCAAAGCTAGACAAGTGCTAGAGTTTGTCTTTTTACATGTCATCTTATTTATCTTGTTACTACCCAGGGCCCCAATCCTGCTAACACTTCTGTGAGCCATCCCATTGAATTCAATGGGACTGCTAATTTATATAGAGTTAAATGAATGCTTAAGTGATGGCAGGATTGGCACCTGGGTCTTTTCTTCTCAGCAGCCTACTAGGTAGCACCAGCTGTGATGGGACATTTGTTGACATTCTTTTGACAGTGGTGTCGAAGAGGTCAGTGTGTCAGATATGGAGATCATGGACCCAAGCCTGTTAATGGCCAATGGGCTGCGTGGTCTGAGTGGTCCAAGTGTTCTCGGACCTGTGGAGGTGGAGTCACCTATCAAGAGAGACACTGCAATAACCCAAAGTAAGACATTGATGTGGAAAGGTATTGTTTTTATAATAATTATTTCTGATACAACAAAAAAGGGGAAAGAGTAGATTTTGTTGCAAATTCACATGGGGGTAACTGCTTCTGAGACTCTCAGAAAGCTCCACAGTACACTGTGAGTAGTCAGTTACAAATCAGTAGGATGGAGAGCTCTGAAAGAGGAAGGATATTCCGATATCAGGGACGAAGGGCCTGTCTAAAGCCCACTGACATAAGTGAATAGACACCCATTGACATCAATGGGTTTTTGATCAGGCCTGACTGAGTTTTAAATAGAACTGGTTGAAACATAGCAAAATGTTTAAAACTACAGTTGGTCAAAAAATGAGATTTATTTTGCCAAAATTTTGTCCCTTTTTTATTCTAAAGTAGCTCTAATGTCTATTTTAATCTGTACATTTTACTGTAATATTGTGTACATGCTCCCACACTGTCTTCCCAGCTTTCACTAATGTATACCTTAATTGGCATTTCTGTCCAAAAGGCAAAGATTACATTGCCCTATAGATTGAAAAAACCCTCTCATTGCTTAGAATTACCATTTCAGATGAGTGATGAAGTGCTATCGATCCAGCATTTTCCCCAAGCATTCAATTCGGTTTAGCTTGCAGGGAAAAAAAGGTTCACTGGTTTATTCTGGACACATCTCTAGACAGGCATAGACACACATGCTCTCCATCGTAGTCAATAAAATGATTATTTAAACCATGGCCAATAAAAAGACAAAATATGACAGATTTTATATGAAACTGTAAAGTAGCATACACACCTACTATATAATGTTATAGTAGCAATATTCACACTTCACATTTTATATTATGGGAACATGTGGGTTAGTTATAACAGTCTCTGTTGCCCTTCAATTAATGGAACTAATCCTTAAAAATCTATGGCAGGGCACTTGCTTAACTTTTCTGTTGTGTCTCAGTGTTATTGGATAGACACAGGATTCGTGGTATATATGAATTCACAGCAGTCTCTAGATGTGCACAATGGGTTCTCAATGGAGAATCACATATACATTTGAAATTGTTTTTTAGATTGGTCCATTTGCGTCACAATTTTAATGCAGGTAGATAGATTTTAGTTTTTATGCTGAAGTTTCCATGGGATCTATGTATATACTATCTATCTATCTACTTAGTGCTCTTTTCTCAAGTTCTTGTATGGCTATCTTGGCACAGCACAGAATACAGAAGGGGGACCTCTACTAATTGAAATGTTTCAACTAGCTTGAGTACTTTGATTTACATTTCAGCCAGTGTTATAAGTAAACCATTCCAATAGGAACCGTGTGTGACTGCAATATATTGTATTTAAACCATCATTAAGAAATGTGTGTTATGGATTTTGGTATGAACACATGTTATGTTCAATGCCAGTACTTGATCTTGTCTCTGCCTACTCTAATTACATTATGCTAATGATAATTCACTTAGAGCCAAGAGGAGTAACTATAAATCTCTATCAGAATTAGACTTATGAAACCCCAACACTATAAAAAACACTGTCTACAGAACATCCTGTTCCAGGATGAACAAATACACATATAGATGTATTTCACATCCCTGACCAATAGTGCTTTTAAAATAAAGGTGAATGCATTGGAAAGTAGTTGTTAACTAGTTGCAATGTGGAAACTGTATTCACTGTATTCTGTGCATGTGCACATGCACGTAATCCTAATGATTCAGACTTAAATCTTCAAAATTCCTGACATTCATTTCTGTTTCCCAAATCCAAACTGCATGTGAAAAACTAAATTTGTTTCTCCCACTTTGATTTTTCAAAGGTTTTGGATGACACCAAGGCATTCAGCTAATTTAGCCTTAACTGTTGGTGAAATTCAGTCTTCAGCATCATGAGTATGCCCCACTGAAGATTCATTTCAGCCCTCAAAATAGGGCTTCTAAATACATGGCCTGATTTTCAAAAGCATTGAGTCTCCAGTGACTTCAGTAGGAACTACTGGATGTTCAGTGAGTTTAAAGATCAGATCACTTATTTGGAGCTTAAATATGAAGTAAATTTAGATTCCTGGTTTTGAAAATCTTTTCCTGTTTGTGTGCGCACATCTGTGTGTGAGTATGAGTCTCTTCCTGTAAATAATACCCAACCAATTCAATTTCCTTTTTGTTGACACTTGTAACACAGTCACTGTGGTCCTGCCCTAGAGTCTTTTGAAACATAGTCTGAATGACAGTCTGAGTTAAGCATGAATTTACACTACCAAACACCTACTGAGGTCAGTTATAGTACACTGAGAGCTATTCAGATTTGCTAAACTCATTACGCTTGTATAAATTGCTACAGCATAATTTTAGGGATCTGGTTTTCATACATCACAACATTTTACAATTAAGATAGTTTCCCAAGAAATAGATTACATAATTTAATAGTTCAGCTGGTAAAGGGCCTAAATAGTGCCCAAGAGATTTAAGTTAATACCTAAATCATATCACTGGGATTGCGTCCTACCTGCTTCATAATTGTGCACTGGTTGCTAAAATATTAGAATACAGTTTTAGGCATGTGCATAATAAAAAGACTAAAATAATAATAATAATGTATTAACTAAAACAACTTTTTATTCTTTTGTATTCAATTATTTTAAGAATGATCACAAGCACTGAAAATTTAAAGTAATGATGCAGTTTGAAACAGTAACTAATCAAATTTTATAAGGACTGTGAAAAAATTCTATAGACCATTGACTTCATATAGGAAAAAAAGGCACGTTAGCATTGTAATACTATTAATAGCATTTGGGCCTATGCTGAAGTGTGCACATCTAGATGTAAACTATTCCAAAATTTGAAGGAGTTTGGAGCCAGCACTTCATGGTCTAGTTACCATTATTAACTGTACTGCATTGAATACCATCTCTGTAAAGAGCAGTGTACAGATCATTGCAGTGTATTGTTTGTATTCCATCTGTCAGCTTCAAGTGAATAGTCATCCCAGATCTTTTAATTGTTGTCACATCTGCTCCAACAAGGTATTGACTACATGTCTATTTGGTTTTGTTTTTTGCAGAAGATGTGACTTCATAATCAATCATTTAGATACTACTATAATGATGGAATGTGCATATGGTAACACATATATATACCAGTAGGGCTGCTTAAAATTATTTTGGAGTAGGGGCATTGGCTTTGCTATGGGTATCGCAGACGGGCAAATTCATTTAAGCCACACGAATAGTATTTTAATACCTTAGGTCTTTTTTTAAATGTGTTATTTATTAGTACATTTATTGGAGTCTTTGTGCTTGGACTCTTTGAGATGGTTTATAAATTAGTCTTTGGAGTCTATTCTCTGCAGCCCCTACTTCAAAACTTCTTGGGTGGTTTGGTATCCCCTTCGTTCTTCCATTGTCTGAATCCAGAAAACACCTAGACACGTGAGAAACTTTACTCCTATGTGTGAAGTTATGAATGTGTGTGTGTGGATCAGGGCCTTCAATTGTAAGCTCTTCGGGACAGAGACTGTGCACTCCTATTTGTATTGTGAGATGTGTAGTACACTATTTGGTTCTGCTAAATAAACAAAAACAACAATAATATCATTTGATTAGTACATTGAAATTTACATGGATATCTCCGCTTAGCCTCTCCCCATCCTGAAGATCCATAGGACAACAAAGCCAGCCTTCTTTTTTATAAAGATTACCCTTTCCACATAGTAACAGCTCAGGGTTAGATTGTGGTTAGCCCTAACTTAACACGCGAGTCCTCTTGGACAGCCCATGTAAGGGCTTCCCAGAGGTGAGGAGTCTTCTAATTAGTTTCTCCCCTTTGGGAGTGACTCATTGATAAGGGGCAGAGACAGGTGAGGAGTAAGCAGAACCCTACCCATACCCTACCTCTCACTTATTCACTGACCAGCAGTTTGGTAGAGAGTGGAGTATTCCGGACCATTTAAAGTTCTGTAGCACAAATGGAAAACTAGAATGCTTCTCTCGGTGCTCCTCTAGGTTGGTGGAGCTTTTTACCATCCTCAGTTGCAGGGCTGGGGCTAAAAGCCACAATCTAATCCTAAATTATTCTGTTATTTCGCTTGTTTGGTGACTTTTACTTGGGCAGGGACTTGCTTCCTTTCCCCCACTTACATATAGAGAGTCTTGTTCCCTAGGCCAGAGGAACTAAAAGAAATCATACATGCTGTAAAGGAAAGGCATCTGAACAGAAATGAGTATGGGCCCAACAACTTTTCCTACTTTATTCAGGCAAAACTGTCATCTATTACACTCAGTCAACATATATGCTATCTGAGCTGAAGAATAGTTTTGGCTGAATTGAACGGCTGCCAATCAAGATGGGAAGCATGCCTTAGTTCACTATAGGCCCAGTGTTAAGATGGCTAGTAACGATTCTAGTCCATCCCTGGGTGAGGTCAGTGCAAGATTGTTCCCTAGAGCACATTTCCCTAGTGCTCTGCCCAGTTTTAAATGGGCTAACAGATGGATTTCCACCATTTCCTTTGAGAGACTGTTCTGTAGTCCAGTATTCACTAAAGACTTCTGAAAAAGCCAGCTATTGTATTGCCTTCAAAGCAGTAATGCTGATTCAAGACATGAAAACAGACTCCAGCTTGTTTTACAAATGTATGAGGATTAGAATGTGGGAATAAGCAAATAGTATAAAATATAATTGCAAAATGCACCTGGAATCTCTTATCCATATTTTACCTACATGTCCCCTCAGCATCACTCCACAATGGATTCAACAGGAAAGTGTGTTAACATAAGTTACAAGATATACTGGACGTTTATAATACAGTGTGTAGGGATTTAAACAAACTGTTCCCATTATCTTAGTTAGGAACTGTGCAAATACTGCACCAGGTACATTATTCTGAAAGTGTTTCCCGTGATGTTTGTGTAACATAGCCAAGCCATTCACTAAAATACCATAACATGCATTCCAAGTGTGTATTTTCCCTAACCTCTTAAACCATCATTAGACAAATGTATGCAGGTGCAGAATTGGAACAAAAGTCTACTTACATCTTTTTCACTAGAAACAAGGCTAAGTGGAATAATACAAAATACTTGATAATGGTTAGGCTGCTGGTTTGCTGAGAACACAGCTTATCATACTGACCAATACGGTCAGATTGTTTCCTTGTATGTCCCTGTCCATCTGTCTATATCCATCTATTTTCTCTTGTATTATATTTAGACGGTAAGCTCTTTAGGGTAGGGACTGTTTTTTTTGTTCTGTGTTTGTACAGTACCTAGCACAATGGGGTTCTGGTCCATGCCTGGGGCTCCCAGGTACTATGAAAATATAAATAATGCTAACAACAATAATAAAATCATATAGTTTTGGGGACAGTGGTATACTGGAACACTGCAGAATTGTACATTGAAACCATAACATCAGTAGATTTCTATATAGATCTGCAAGGAATAGAGAGGTGAATGAATACAGTAATCAACTGATCAGCTCTCGTAGGCATGCTGAAAAAAAGCAAGGCTAACATTTTTAATTTGTTTATATTTATATACACCCAGCTAGCGTTAAAAATCGGATTACATAATTAATATATGAATACTAGCAAACTAATGATATAGTTTATCTTCGTACTAGTCCAAATTTAGCAAAGCATCACTATTCAGAAGGGTATTCAAGTGCACAATTAAAGTCCATTGAAGTCAGTGTGCCTTAAACATGTGTGTAAAGTTAAACATGTACATAAGTGCTTTCCTACATCAGAACAACCGTGCACAATCCCTTGTTCTCCTGTAAGAGTTGAGCTGCTGGGTAACTATTTAAAGGAACATTTCTACATATTGTAGTTTTAACAATTATCAGAATGCAATTGTTCATTCAGTGTATGTTTGATTAGTTTTATGTTATCTGTTATTTTTTCCTTTATTAACAACTATTATGGTAAATAATTATTGTTACATACATGAGAATTCCTGGATCACAGTAAACTGAAAACTGGCATATAGCAAGTCAGTACATTGATACTGTTTACTTCCGCAGGTCAGTAATTCTGAGATCTGTAATTGTGTTGACCGATCAGATCATACATGCAAATAAAAATACCCTGACTGGCAAGAGTTTAATTCAGTGAAAACAGTATTTACTTCTAGATGGGCACATGGTTAAATTGATATATAATGATCCAAGCAGATAGCGTTTGTTGACTACTTTGCTTGGTTTTGGTGATAATTAAAATTAATTGTATCTTGAGAGAAATAGTGACCTTTTGGGTCAATAAGTTGTGCTGTTTAGCTCAACAGAAGTCAATAGAATGGTGCTTCTTAACGAACTGTCATTGAACGTATTTAACAGGTGTCAATCACATCCACTTTTGGTTTTGCAAAATATTCTTTTTTCTTTCTTTGTAGGCCACAGTATGGTGGCAAGTTCTGTCAGGGCTCCAGTCGTATTTATCAGCTTTGCAATATTCAGCCATGTCCACCCAATAGTCTGGATTTCCGTGCCCAGCAGTGTGCAGAATTTAACAGCAAGCCTTTCCGTGGATGGTACTACAGCTGGAAGCCCTATACTAAAGTTGAAGGTAATTTGGCCATGGTTCTGATTGACAAAATAATTTGTGTGAGGCAGGCTACCTTGTTATAATTCATTGATATTTTCTGGGCCAAATGCAGCCCCTCTGTGAGTGTGTGGAAATCCAGGGAGACTTCTGTGGAGCTGCACATGCTTTCTAGCAGGGCTGAATTTGGTCTTCGGTGTAACATCACATGTAAGAGCCTGCAAAGTTGGCTTTGATCGTGAATTTAGATCTCTATCCTCTGTTCCCTGACCATGCTGTCCCTCACTTTTGTTTTATATTGCCTTTTTTTTTGTTAAAACAAAACAAAACTAAAAAACCAAAGCAAACCCAAACAACAAACCACCTTTTCCCACGAATTTCTCTATATGGGAACCACCAACTCCTACAATAACATGCCAGAATCTTCATTCATTTGGAATGTTCTCAGATTTCTAAATGTAACAGTAAATCAACCCTTTCGAGTTTCCTACTGGTATATTCTCATGAGAATTGTTGCTGGGGCTTTATAAGACTCATAGCTCAGTAAATATTCCTTCTCTGTTGCTCAAGTTTAAGTTTATTTTTCCTGCATAAGCCTCAATTTTGTAAACATCCAGTATCATTATTAGGATTTTATTGGGTAGTTAATAGCTACAAATACTTCCCCGTAGTTTCAAAGCACAGTGAATATTTGTGATTGCTATTTCTTAAACGAAAGTGGCGGGTATATGTCATATTGTGGCTGCTTTGTCTACAATTCACAGAAGTCGCCTTCAAATATCTTGAGAGGACATACTTTTACATACATATATATTTTAAAATATGCTTTTATTTGTGGTCTGTTAAATATTCTTTAGAGGATAGTCAACATTAGCTGGGAATACAGTGATTTAAGCCATCTTTATTTATACAGACATGATATAAGTAGTTTGATGACTGGTTAGAAGCCTGCTTTCTGATATAGCCATTGTGGGTGGGAGGAATGTGTAAAGTTAAAAAGGAGTGATCTAGTTGGCGTGGGTCTCAGAACTAGGTGGCAATGTCTATTGCATTAAATCCTTCATATGATGTATCTTGTTTAATATTTACTATCATGGTGACACATTTATGTTAAACAGATGGGCCAAGATTTTCAAAAATAGGAGCCTACTTTTAGGCATTAAGGAAATTTTTTTAAAAAGCACCAGAGGGATTTAGGAGCACAAGTACTGTTGAAAGTAAACAGGACGTACACACCTAAAGCCCCATATGTGCTTTTCAACATCTCCCCCTAAGTCTGTATTTAGACTTAAATATGTGGACTGATTTTCAAAACTGCTGAGCAGCTTTTATCTTCAATGGAAACTTCTGGGTATTGAAAATTAGAATACTTGGGGTATGTCTACACTGCAAAAAAACACCCACCTCAGCAAGTCTCAGAGCCTGGGTCTACAGACTCAGGTTCACATTACAGCACTAAAAATAGCAGTGCAGATGTTCCTGCTTGGGCTGGAGCTTGAGCTCTGAGACATCCCACCCCCCCTCTGAGTTTCAGAGCCCACACAGGAATATCTAACACTCTATTTTTAACACCGTAGCATGAGCCCTGTGAGCCTGAGTCTTGAGACCAGGGATCTGAGACTCACTGACGCGAGTGTTTTTTCGCAGTGTAGACATACCCTTAGTTAGAAGCCTAAGCATATATTTAGCAGTCTAACTTTAGGCTCCTGTTTTTTGAAATCTTGGCCATAGTGCTTAATATTGATAGTAAGTGACTCAATAATACTGTCCAGTCTATAAAAAGCAATCATTATAATATAATTATTGAATTTTCCAATATAGAACCAATCAATTCCCTTGTAGGCATAATGTGTGTTCTGTGTATAAGAAGGACTTGATTGCCAGCTAACTGTGCATAGGGATGGCCCTATATCAAATGGCACCCCAAGCGAGGAGTGTCTTTGGCGCCCCTCCCCCCCCGTTTATTAAACTTTTGAATACCTTATTTTTTATTGCATTTGTAGCCCATTTCACAACTTTGATGCACAACTTGCATGCATGATTTATCCCTGTCATATAAGACAATACATTTGCGTGCTAGGATCTGTAAATCTGTATTTATTCATGCCATATATAAGCAAATAAAAAAAAAGTTTCCTCTAATCTTATAGACACTTTTTAATTTTAAGAATAGCTGAAATGTACTAACATCAAGAAATTGAACTATGCACCAATGTTGGATGGACCAGTATTAAATAGTGTTACAGTAGGTGACAGCCTTAGAATGTTAACCCTAGTCCTTTAGTTCAAAAGGTCTGTGTTATTCTGTTTCAGTTATTTTCCCATCAAATTTGCCCCTTGCTGCTAACTAGATTGTAACTGAACTTTTCGCTTCCTATACTGAGCTCCTGAAGGCTTCTTTGTAGGCATCTTTCCCTTTCTACAGGGGAAAACTGACAGCATTACGGAGAGCAAAAGTCTATGTTCCGCAGTCTTAGAAAGTCATCAAACATTACGTGTTAAGCATGGCAAAAGTAGTAACAGTATTTCTTTTATTTTGTTACATAGATAGAGGTTCAATAGATATCTCTGGTGTCTCATTAAATATCTCCTTTATGAGTCACTATTTGCACTCTTCAAATTTTAAAACACAAGTACACTTTCACAATTACACAGTAAAACAAGGTTCACAATATCGCATATGGGCTCTCACTTCACTTCAGTTAGTAATTATATCTCACTGACTGACTGGCTATTCCCTGCCCCTTGTATACCTATGAGGGGATGGCTGACAACATTCTAGGTTTACTCCTGTGGGAATTCTGCACCACTGCGCATGCACAGAATTCATGTCCCCCAGAGATTTCTTTGCTTTCCCACAGAAAAATGACTTTCTGACAGGGAAGCAGCAAGAGCAGTCACGCACCACTCCCTATCAGCACAGGTACAATGTTTCAGGCACCCAGAGCAGCCGGCAGAGAGGTAAATCACCACGGGGCTGGGGACACCCCAGCCAGGGGCTCCTACCCTGAGCCAGGATCAGCTGCTAGTCCTGGCTGGGCTGGAGAGGATGGGACTTCCTCTTCCCCTGCAAGGAGTGGCTGGGGCTATGACAGACCCACCCCCAGAAATCTCCCTCAGCTGCAGGACGCTCAGCATCCACCCCTGCTAAGCCTCAACCGGTACATCCAGAACCCCCTAGCCCTCCATACCTGAACCTCAACCCAATGAACCTCAACCCCTGCACCCAGATCCCCCTACCTCTGGACCACCCACCACTGCACCACCCCCTGCACCACCCTGAGCCCCCACATCCAGACCCCCACACTACTGACCACCAACTAGCTGCACCCAGACCCCCACCCCACCAAGCCCCTCTCCCCCACACCCAGACCCCTCCACTGAGCCTCAACAACCTTCACCTGGAACCCCCTGCAGAGTCCCATTACCCCTGCACCTGGAACCCTCCAACGAGCCTCTGTGCATCCAGATCCCCCCACACCTAGACCCCCCGTGAGCTGCCTGCACCCAGATTGTCCCACACAGAATCCTCTCACCCCACATCTGGATCCCCACACACTCCACACTTGGATCCTGCCTGGTTGAGCCTACCTGCCTCACACCTGGTGAACACCTGGACATGGCCCCAGGGTGTTTCTGGGGTAGGCCCAGGTCTTGTGCTGTGTCAGGGTCAGGTGCAGCCTCACCGCTGAGTCCGTGTCCTGGGGGTGGAGAGGGCTGCAGGGTGATCTTCCACCTTCATGCAGCCAGTGGCCTGTGCTCCCCATTGCCATGCTGGAGCCTCCGAATTGATTTATTGACAAATAAAACTTGCAGAATTTTGAAATATTGTGTGCAGAATTTTAATTTTTTTGGTGCAGAATTTTTAATTTTTTGGTGCAGAATGCCCTCAGGAGTAGAGGTGTGAGGAAAATGTAGTTCTCAGAAAGTCTGGAAGGTTCCATGAGATTCTACAAAGGTCCCTAAAATTCTAGGAGGTTAGTGAAAAATGAATCCAAATATGGAACACCTGAAACATATTACTTCAAACATTCTATTTTCCCTTTTGTAGCTAACAAAGCCCGCTGTCCCCCCCTCCAGCCCAGCACCCCAGGTGGTCACATGGGTCACCTGCCCCTAAATCTGGTGCTGGTTGTGTGGATCGCTTTGGGGGGGAAAATGTCTTTTGAATTGAAATGCCAGCCCGCAGTCTTAGCTTCCAAATAGGCTGATCATTTGTGCCAACTTACATGCTCTCTGTTTTTAATTGAAAAGTTAAATGAAAATATTACAAATCCCCAGCCAATCTTTCTTAATAAAAAATGAAACTTGAAACTGTGGACAAGTGGCTCTGAAATTTGAAGCCACATCAGCAACAGAGGTTGGAGAGACTGAAGCAGAGCTAATGGAATTTACATGTTTTCATAATGGTATTGGATTTTAATTATATGTCCATGTGGATTGCCAAATCCATGTGTTAATTTAAAATAACAACCTATAACCTATCGTATTTGTCTGTTCTACCCATTCTGGGGTCCTAAAGACATGATAAACCACTCAAGCACGATCCTTATGGTTTCAGTTGTCACCAAGACTGCAGGGTGGAATTCAAGCATTATAGGTGTATAATAAACATCCCATTAAACCCTAATATGAGTTAGATCAATACAGTCACACAGGAAATTCTAATAACCCACCATAGTTATACACTATACAATAACTTTTCCTGACTGACCACATCACATACAGAGTTCATAAAATGTATGCATAGCTGCATAGCAGCTCCATGTCTATCACAATAGTACGTTGTACCTCATTGTGTAGAACATAAGAACAGCCATACTAGGTCAGACCAATGGTCCATCTAGCCCAGTATCCTGTCTTCTGACAGCGGCCAATGCCATGTGCCCCAGAGGGAATGAACAGAACAGGCAATCATCGAGTGATCCATCCCTGGTTGTCCACTCCCAGCTTCTGGCAGTCAGAGGCTAGGCATACCCAGAGCATCGGATTGCATCCCTGACCATCTTGGCTAATAGCCATCCATGGCCCTATCCTCCATGAACTTATCTAATTCTTTTTTGAACCCCATTATAGGTTTACCCTTCACAACATCCCCTGGCAATGAGTTCCACAGGTTGACTGTGCGTTGTGTGAAGTAGTACTTTCTTTTGTTTGTTTTAAACCTTCTGCCTATTAATTTCATTGGGTGACCCCTGGTTCTTGTGTTATGTGAAGTACATAACACTTCCTTATTCTCTTTGTCCACACCATTCATGATTCTGCCATGTCTCCCCTTAGTCTCCTCTTTTCCAAGCTGAAAAGTCCCAGCCTTTTTAATCTCTCCTTATATGGAGAAGCTGTTCCATACCCTTAATCATTTTTGTTTCTCTTCTCTGCACCTTTTCCAATTCTAATATAATCTTTTTTGAGATGGGTCGACCAGAACTGCATGCAGTATTCAAGGTGAGGGTGTACCATGGATTTATATAGTGGCATTATGATATTTACTGTTTTATTATCTATCCCTTTCTTAATCTACTTGTCTCTTCATGTTTTCAGAGGAAGATAGATGTAAATTGTACTGCACAGCTGAAGACTTTGACTTTTTCTTTGCAATGTCCAGCAAAGTGAAAGATGGAACCTTATGCTCCCAGAACAAATATGATGTTTGCATTGACGGAATTTGTGAAGTAAGATAAACTGAAGTTTCTTTCAGTAACAATGTCATTTTTAAGTGAACAATTGACTCCTTAATAGAAAATGCAGCTGTTACTTGAAATTCCCTTGTGTCTGAGTCCTTCACTTCTGCCTTTTGCTTTCAGCAAGTAGGGTGTGATCGTGGACTTGGTTCAAAAGCTGCTTTGGATGCCTGTGGAGTTTGTAAAGGAGATAATTCAACATGCAAGTTCTTTAAAGGCCAGTACTTGATCCAGCACAAAGCTAATGGTAAGGAAAGCTGTTCCACATGATCATCAACTCATTGCTCAGCTGGATCTCCATGTAGTATATATGACTCTTCGCTCATTAGGTCAGTGGCTCAAGGTCCAGATGTAAACTGAAACTCACGGGGAGAGTGAGAGGAGAGTTCATATCTCCGCTGTTCCTAGGCTACAAGAAAACTATGACCATAAATTTTCCTTAGTTAAATAGCAAGTATTTTATTGTTACTTAAGCCACTTTCCACACTCACCGGTTTTTTAAAGCAGTGGTGGGCAACCTGCGGCCCATCAGGGTAATCCGCTGGTGGGCCGTGAGAGAATGTTTACACTGACCGTCCGCAGGCATGGCCGCCAACAGCTCCCAGTGGTCGCGGTTCGCCGTTCCTGGCCACTGGGAGCTGCGGGAAGTGGCGGCCAGTATGTCCCCGCGGCCTGCGCCATTTCCTGCAGCTCCCGTTGGCCGGGAATGGCGAACTGCGGCCACTGGGAGCTGCGGGCGGCTGTGCGTGCGGACAGTTAATGTAAACAAACTGTCTTGTGGCCCGCCAGTGGATTACCCTGATGGGCAGTGTGTGGCCCGCGGGCCGCAGGTTGCCCACCACTGGTTTAAAAGGAAGAGGGTTTAAGGTCGCAGGTGAGTGAAAAATATCTGAATTATTTTGTCTTGAATGAGATTGTGGAAGATATAAAAAGTTGTTCATAGACTAATGACAAACATGCAGGTGCTTCTTGTTCTATTAGGAACCAGAAAGAATTTATATATATTTTGTTATGTACGTTGATTGGAACCTTTCAGCTGGGTTCTGTGGATGGGCCAGTATTTAGTGTGCAAGTCTGGGACTCAGGAAAGTCATCTTCAGTTGAGAGAGGAAGGATGGGCCAGTGGTTAAGATCCTAGTGGAGGGGTTGGGGAAACCCAGGTTGAATTCTTTCCTCCCCCACAGACTTCTTATGTGACTTTGGGCAAGTCACTTAGTCTCCCTTAGTTTTGCCATGTGTGAAATGGGGATGATAGCACTTCCCTATCTCACAGGCATGTTGTGAGGCTAACTACATTAAAATTGTGAGGTGGTCAGATGGGACCATGTCAGTAAGTAACAAGATGTAGAGATATAGCATTCAAATGGCCTGAGCAATTACAGAAGCAATAAGCCACTGGGACTTTATAGACCAAGTGAGTTGTAGTGTGTGGCCAGATTGCAAATGGGTGAAATTTTGGGTGAGGGCCAAGCATAAATCCTTACTGTATGCATAGGTAAAACACAAATTCATTCCAATTGAAACGGCGTGTCTATAAGGCAGATCCCCAATAACTGGAAGATCTAGTTCTGTATAAGACCTTGCACAAACTCTCTGCATCTTGTTGCATTTCACCCCAAAAGTGTATTGGTCCTGTTATATTATAGGTATTACAGAGAAAACCTGGTAAAACAACTGAAACAGATTGATTGTTCCTGATATGTATTAAAAAAGAATTTGATTTTTCTTGTCTTCAGTCAAGAAGAAAAAAATAATAGAATTCCAGGGACTCATTCACCCACTGAGTTGCTCTAATTATAAGCTGGTGTAGAACCTTTAAAATCAATGTTACACCATCATAAATCTAAAGCAACAATTTGATGGATCAGGACCGCTGTCTATATAGTCCCTGGTTTACTCAAAATAGGGAACTTTGTTTTATTACAATTGGGAAAAATATTGCTTAATTCTTTCATTGTAGACTATTATCCAGTGGTCATCATTCCAGCAGGAGCACGTAGTATTGAAATCCAGGAACTGCACATCTCCACCAGCTATCTTGCAGTGCGCAACCTGAATAAGAAGTATTATCTAACAGGGGACTGGACAATTGACTGGCCAGGAAAGTTCTCCTTTGCTGGGACAGTTTTTGATTATCAACGCTCTTTTAGTCATCCAGAGAGTCTATATGCAGCAGGGCCAACTAATGAGACGCTAGTCTTTGAAGTAAGCTTTCTTCTGTTTATTCTATCATTGATGTCTATTACAGAATTAGCCATGACAGCTTTAGCTCAGTGCTGTAGCTCTCAGACAGATTAAAGAATAGCATTGAGTCATGGTACTATTCAGACTTAATTGTATAGTCATGCTAGACTGAAAGGCCTTTCACCAGTGTGTCGAGGTCTGGGATTTAGTAAACTGTCACAAGGCTAGTGAAAAGGAAAATGTGTAAAACGCACTACACAGCATTATTTCTCAGTTGCCACACAATTGTAATGGAGATTATAGGTTCATTCAATAAATGTTATACAATAAAATTCAGTGACGTGCAAACTAAATACCAAACAGCATGGTAAAGCGTAAGAGCCACATTTTCAAATATTTCTTCTGAAGCTATATGCACATACAGGCTTTTGTGCATGTGGATTAGGTCATTGATTGTCTAAACACTACTCGTGGGTGCCTATGCAATTTCCATTCATGCAGTTTTGTAGCTAACACCATGTGGGAAAGAGGGTGAAAAAAAGATTTTTCACAATCAAGTCATTATCGCCTGGTCTGTCTGCCACGTGTCCTGAGTCAGAGATCAGTGCAGCAGAAAGTGAACTTAGTGCTCATATCATTTTTGGTTTGGTTTCGTTTTAGAATTGCAGCACTTTTGCTCTGGGTAAGGAAAATCCTTTTCCTACCGAGTTGCTTTACCAGACTTTCCTTTAATGTGTCCCAGAACACTTGATGGCCAACTGCTAGTTGATGATAGTTACAGAGGCCCTAGCTACATTATTTTCTCTCTTTCCCTGGAAATCTCTGACAACTCTCTGGAACCTCCAGCTTGTCCATTTGGCATGTTTTGACTCATCCTTCACTGTCAGAGAGGGGAAGCAGCTCTTCCCCTAGGGAATTCAACTCTTTCCCACCCCGTGCACTAGTGCTCAGATTAGATCACTACCAAATGCATTATTTTGCCTTCAGTGCACATGTGGAGGATGACGTTCAGTGTTGTACATCTTTCTCTGAGGCAGCCGTGTCTGGTCCTACACTCCATTACATTCAAAATACTTGTAATTTGAAAAAAGTGGTATCCTGCTGAAACCTTGCAGCGATGATTAACAAGTCTAGAGCTTCACATCTCACCTCTCCTTCATTCCTTTGTGCAGTAAAATGAAGCCACAATAAAGTCTCTTTACACCACAGTGTGAAATTTCTGCTTTCTTGGCTTCGTTCAGTATTAGCCAGACCTTTACATTTATTTAGTATAGTTTTTATCTGGAATATTTAATAGTTGAGTTAAGTCTTACTTAGTCTTTAAGGCTCTAATTCAGGGAAATATTTAAGTCTGTGCTTAATTTTGTCCTTAAATCCCATTGAAGCCAATTGAAGCCAATGGGATTTAAGCCTGTGTCTGAGTGCTTTGGTTTGGGAGGGATTGCTGAAGGGGGCCAAAAGCATTTTCTTATATTACAATATATCTTGATATTTTGTGCTTTTTAAAAGCTACTAATTTCTTTCATTCTCTGTATGTTTGTCTATTGACATGAACGTTTTAGCCTTAGGAGTGAAACGTTTCAGACGCGAAGCCTGGTCTGTGCAGTCATGTCCAAAATAGCCTTATACCAAAGCTACTAGTATATGTACAAATACTAAGAAATAGTACACTGAAATCTTGGGAATCTAATTCATTATAATGCAGTGTAATTTGAGCTATATTGTTATAACCCTGAAGACAGAAGTATGAATAGTAAATTGACATAGAAAGTGACCTGTTTTGTTGCAGATTATGCAAATACTCTGCAAAAATATATTTTAAAAACCTGGTTTTAATGCCAGATAATGCGTCTATTTTCATCCTATCAAATTATGCTGAAGAGCTTCACTTAGGTTTAACATTTAACTTCAGGCTATTGCTCCTATGAGAGCTTATTTAAACTTCCCATGTATTTTTATTGAAATACCTACACTACTAGCATTGGCAACCAGGGATTTTAATGACTAGAAAAGTTACAGTGCATGTAGGGCTATGTATTCCAAAAATATATAATCTATGGACTGTTGTTAATATATATATATATTTACTCTCTATAATTTAAGTGACATTCAATGGACTTTATTCTTAAGCAATGCGAAGCATGTTGCTTTCAAAGAGGTATACTATTTTGGCTCCATCAATTACTCTAAGCTATGAAAAAGCCAATCCAAAATATAAACAAACACAAATCCATTATTAGAAACCAAGCGTGCTCCTAAAATGTAACATGACAATTTACTATTTCAGTACAAATGATGAAGCAGATCCTGCTTCAACTATGAATACCTAAGATAGGCAGACAGCATATCACAAGCTTGGGGGCCCAACCCTGCCAACATTTTTCTCACAAGGGTAGTTTTTATTTCCATTAAATAAGCATTTGTAGGATCAGGCCCTTATATATTGACAACTTTTTGTCTAGAAAATTGAGTGTTCTTTTTAAAATGTATATGATACTTTATATACAGTGGTGTTGTAGCCATGTCAGTCCCAGGATATTAGCGAGACAAGGTGGGTAAGGTAATTTCTTTTATTGGACCAACTTCTGTTGGTGAGAGAGACCAGCTTTCAAGCTACACAAAGCTCTTCCTCAGATCTGGGAAAGGTACTCAGACCTTTCCCAGACCTGAGGAAGAGCTCTGTGTAGCTCGAAAGCTGGTCTCTCTCATCAACAGAAGTTGGTCCAATAAAAGAAATTACCTTACCCACCTTGTGTCTATGATGCTTTATTATTGTCAGTATTCTTCCAAGACCCAAGAGCAATTCAATTACTAGTTTCTGGAGAAGATTTCTGTAGGAGGGCACAATGGGTGCTCTTGTAAAAACCCACAGTGCATGTATTACTGGCATTTGCATGTATAAATTGAGTAAATGTATGCACATATAAAGGAGTGAGGTTCCTACATCTGTGCATGCCAATGCAAGGTTTTGTGAGTGCACCAGTTGCATCTTCAGTATGATCCTTTGCATAGTAGATCCAGATTGCTTGAGTTTACTTATCTGTGCATTCCAGCACTCTCCAAAATGTCTCTATGAGATCCAGTTTGTACAGCATGAACCATGTTTTAAGAGATGGGAAGGTGATTGAAACAAGATGAATTCATATTACATTTTTTGTTTGCTGACAATTTTTAAGATCCCTGGATTGTTTTTCTGTCACATACATACATTGTTTCCTTTTTACTTTCAGGAGATAAAGTATTAAAAATCACTGAAGGCCACATTAAGGAATTACCACATTCCCTCAGTAAGGGGCATCACACACTTGCACAATTTGGTCCATAGTTCTCCTTCTTCCTCTAAACGGGAAGTATCTGGGATCAGCCCTTTATCCCATTACCTTAACCTGTGCCTGCCTGGCTGTGCTGGCTGCAGCCCTGTGGGGCCAGATAAAGGTTCCATCCACTCCTTGCCCCTGCCGCCTCATTCCCCGTTTATCTATTTAGATAAGGAGTAGCAGAAATGTGGATGCTGCTCTCCCCTTCCCTTGTGATGTGCAAGGAAGCAAATGGGACCTTATGCCTCCTTACTTCCCTGCCTGGATACATTAAACAGTGACAATCTTGCCCTAAGATTCCACTAAATATTTCATGAAAAATGCACCTAAGGGATTTTGGTTTTCCAAAATCAGACTTCAGCTGAGCACCTCATTTAATCTAAAACTTTACAGTATTCATTAAAATACTATTCAAAAATTGGTGTAAGGCAAGAAAAGCATGATGCAGCGCTTTTCATATTTATATTGGAATATTACAAATATATATATAATTATGGGAATCAGTCATACCAAGGAAGACAAATGGGAGTGAATCTATAATTTAGCTGGGTTGCGGGGGGAAAAATACGAACTTGCATGGCCAACTATTTTTTGGTGGAAGAGAATAAAATTGTGATGAGAACAAGGAATGAAATGCATGAGGGCAGTGGTGTTTCATTACACGCTTTGTTAAATTTGCAAGAGCTCAATGAGATTTCAAAATCCACCAGAGCTTTTCCAGATAGGGCAGTGCGTGGAATCTCAGGTGGTAAAGTGCGGCAGTTACTCTGTTATGCCAGTGCTTCTTGGAATCAGTGCAAAGTCCTGAAGTTACAGCTAGTAATATTTATAGTCTGCTGATTGTGGGTTTACAGAAGCCAATGAAAACTGAAACAACAAAAGCCCAGATTCACTGTGGATTCACAACCTAGTTCCCCAAATGGCCAGATTTTGGCTGGATGAAAAAATAGACAAAGCTTTATGGTGGTAGAAATGTGATAGTTAAATGATAATCTGGGATCAGGAATTAATACTAGGCTTTTAACATATGGTTTTGGTAAGGCAATTGTGTCATCTTAAGTGGAGACATACTAGAATATTTTTAAATGAAGTTCAATGCTCGACACTATTACATTTGTCTGAGATTCAGACATAGGTAATTTAAGGTCACCTGGTTTCAATTTAAAGAAGTTGTCAGCGTTTTTCAAAGAATTTAGCAAGGGATTTAGCTCAAGAAAGAACTTATTGTGGGTTCAACACTCCGTTTGCCCAGTCTTGGAAATCAGGCCTGACAATGGTGGGAAGTAAGCATTGAAAATATGTTCTCCGTATTAGGTTAGCATCAGTAAGCAAAACAGCAAGGAGAACTTGGTCATCAAAAATGATGCAGGTTTCCAAAGGAGCTTGCAATGGGTCACTGACTTCCAGTGGTTCAAAACACTCAGTCACTCTCCACCATTGGCTAGAATTGTGGGTAAGGGTTTAAACTAAATGCCACTATTTAGTGGGAAATTTATCATAGATGTGAGAGAATAAAGTAGCTTGACCATGGATGGATAAATTGATTGGAATTCAAGATAATGTGATAACACATTTGCCTATTTATCAGTTAAATGTGCTACCATATCATCTGCTTTATATCCATATGTGAAAGCACAGTGACTTTCTCAGGATGATATGACATAAAATAATTGGGAACCTTAAAGTCTTCAGCAAACATACCTGAGATATTGAATCAAGGAAAAAATGAAAACGCTGTGAAAGAAGATGGGTTTCAACAGCAATAAGTAGCAGATGGATGGGATGTTTTACAAAGAGGCAAACATTCACAGGAAGAGAAGGTGAATGTAGCTTCAAAGCAGGAAAAGATGTCTAATTAAAACCAGTAAATCACTTCCTCTTTGTTGGATGGGGAAAAGGGAAAGGAAGCCAGGTGGAACGACTTTACTGATTATCTAGCTGCCACAGGGAGACAGCCAGGTTGCAGTTATAAAGCGTTACATTTGTTATTAGCTACTAGATGATAAATTTGTATTGATTTCCCCTAAAGAGAAAGTGAGTTGAAGAGAGCAGAGATGTGCTTATAAGATACAGATGTAGATCCTACATAAGGGATAAAAGGATCCCGCTTTAGTGAAAAGAGATTAGCTGGACAGTATCCCTTGAAATCTTGCATTTAGCATGTGAACAGTAGAAAGAAGGAGACACAATAACAAAAGAGGATAAATCTGAAACAGCTGCAAGTAGGAATGAAATCATACAGGACTTTCCAAGGATACCTCTTGTTGATTTTTAAATGACCTTAGAGGAATTGGCGGAAGAGTCCTGATTTCTCACAAGCTAATTGTAAGATATTATGATGCCGTCTAGAAATTTTTAAAAGGATATAAACCCTTGTGTTTCACAGCTTAAGCCAACCACCAAATGACAGGTGGAAGAAAGACCCTTCCCCTTCTGTAGTTGTCCACTCCAGGGTACTTGTGCTTTCCTCTGAATCATCTGGTATTAGCCACTCTCAGAGACAGGGAACTAGATGGACCACTCCAGTATGGCGTTCCTGTATTCCTAATAGGTTTTTTTGGCAGACTCCCCCAGCATACAGTACATGAGATTCTAGTCTCCTTTACACCGGTGAAAACAGAGTAAATTCTGTAGAAATCAGTGGAATAACTCAAGATTTATCGAGGTGTAAATGAAATCAGAATCTGGCTCGGTATATTGAAAATTAACAGGAAGTAAAGTTTTTTTGTATAACTAAGCTGCCAAAGAAATGTATTCGATTTGTAACCTACTAGGAATGCCAGTCCATTAAATGTCAGATTGGTTCATGATAGGTGAAAACTGCAACGATCTTTCCAAGAACTCCACCAGTTCAACAAGATACTAATTTTCCCCACACAGAAGCCTGCAGACTTATTGGTCTACCATCACTGGTGATACCTCACCTATAGAAATGACCAGTCAGTCCCAGACATGGAAGTGACCACAAAAATCTGGATCCATACTTAAAACTTCTCAAAACTTGGGTGAGGTAGGATTCAGCATTTTGATTCAAGCCCATCTTTGAACATTACACAGATGCAGTATGAGAAAATATCAAAAATATTTAGTGATGCTTGCTGGTTCTAAACAGTTGACAAAATGAATGATTATTTCCGTAAAGGGCAGGTAGGCAATAACTAGCATGATAGCTTTATTTGGTCCTTGTTTTAAAATATATTTATTTCTAATTACAACTTTTGTCTACCGGCCCTTCACAGAAATAATCATAGTTTTCTCGACTAGCTACAAGCACCATTTTAAGTTGTCTTGTATATCATGCACTGTCAGGCTTTTATCTTAAGTCAATGAAATTAATAAATATATTACCAGTGGCTTAATTTATGCTTGTTACATGAAAACCCAGTTTAAAACTAAAAAAGCCAGTCATAAAAAGGATGTGTTGATAGGCATTTAAAAGGTTTGACTCACAAATTTAGGTATTACATGGGAAACCTGGGATAGCAATGAAAAAAGGGCCTTAAACAGAGAAGCAGATGCACAGCTGGTTTAGAAAATTTATTGTTTTAGCTTTGAAATCAAAATTAGCAGCAAAAGAAAAGGTTTATTTACTCAAGAGAATTCAATTTATCCATTGTTTTAACATTTTATGCCCTAAGCAAAAGCTGCAGTTCTCTTTCTTCAGAATAGATTTGGCAGATTCCAGCCATAGAGCCTGTGGTTTTCAGACTCAAGAAGCTGTAAATTTTATAACTCTGCGCCCTGCGGTCCGAGCTGCTGAGTGTTGTGTCTGAAGTCAGGTGGTTGGTGTGTTAAAGGTAGACATTAAACAGTTCTACAGAGGACCTGGAAATGTTTAAGAAGGTTGTTTGCCAGCTGTAAATTTGGGAGCAAATGCCAGTTGGCTGAAAAGTCTCTGGAATGAGTCCAGTTAAGTAGACTGAAGCTGGAGGTCTTTCCAAATTTGTAGGTCTAACAACTTGGCTATATATGCAGACTTTAAATATTGGGTTATTAAGGAAGGGCTTTATAGTGAACGTTTGAAAATATGACAGAAGAGCTATGTATATGCTTGTTTCTTTGGCAAATTGCAACTTTCCTTGAGGATAACTTAGATGAACATTACACAATACGTTTAACATGAATGCCATGGAATATAAATTATATTTATGCAATTTTCAGTTGTGCAATACCTGGTCCGCAATATTTTAATACAGCTAGATTATGTCCCCTGTTACTAGGCTGAGCAGGGGTAGAAGGAGGTATTAGGTCCCTCTCTCCCCTTGCTCAGCATACCCAGCTCTTACATCCAAATCTGATGCAGAATGCAGTCCCTGTTCTCCCAGTATCTCCTCCTGTGATCAAGTGATTAAGGAGGGTTCTAACTTATGCTGCTTACTGGCCAGAATAGCTGAGCAGGTATAAATAGGGAATTAACATGTAGCTTTTCACGGGCTGCAGTCATTTGTTCTCCTTTAGTCACCTTCCCCAACAGCTTCTCACACCTGTTTTTAAAACCATCAGCAGTCCAAGGCTGCATGTAAAAAAAAAGACTCATTTGCAAAAGCAAACATTTGTAGAAATAAATAATATGTAATTAGTATTGGCAATGCCACTTAGCATTAGGGTCCTATTGTGCTGGGCATTATATTATTACACAGTGGACATGATCTTGTGTCACTGGCACCTTTCCTCTTGCGGGAAGGTCAGACAAGGTATGCTATTGTTATAAAAGGGGCATAATGCCTTTATGAATCAATTTACATGTCATATTGCAGCATTTGGTCACCTGAGCAGGGTCACTGAATGGGCTAATCAGAGCTATCTCTGGAGACTGCAGTAAATATAAAACATCCCTACATGTAAGGTCTTTGGGGCAGGGACTGTCTTCTTTGTTTGTAAAACATGTAGCACAGAGGAGTCCTGGTTCATGACTGGAACACCTACATGCTACTGCAATAGAATTAATAAATAATAATAATTAGTATTATTGAACTGCTTTTGTATGCCAACAAATCCTTCACAGTAGCCTTTCAGTTTCTTTTATAGGCCAACCTGGTAGCAGTCAGTGGCCTGACATGACCCATTGTAATACCCTTACTCAGTTGCTTATATCTTTGCTAAACTTTAATCATTTGGGCTGAGGTTTCTACCTCAGGATTTGGGGGGGGGAAGGTTTGTGTTCTTTTTTGGAAAATTTCAGCCAAAAGAGTTTAGCCCAGGGGTCGACAACGTTTGGCACGCGGGCCAGTTTATTTACCTGCTGACGTGGCAGGTTCGGCCGATCGCGGGGTGGTGGGAAGCTGCGGCCAGCACATCCCTCGCCCGTGCCGCTTCTCGCCGCCCCCATTGGCCCGGGACGATGAACCGCGGCGAGTGGGGGCCGCGATTGGCCGAACATGCCACGTCAGCAGGTAAATAAACTGGCCCGGCCCGCCAGGGTGCTTACCCTGGCGAGCCGCGTGCCAAACGTTGCCAACCCCTGGTTTAGCCATTTCTGAGTGAGGATAGAGGCGGGGCGGGGAGGGGGGAGAATAATGTTTTGACCATGTTAAAATTTTTTGGTGACCTTTACTTGGAAAGCTGTAGCACTCCCAGGCTTTGGAGCAGGGATTTGAAATTTGGCATGGAGGGGGCCTTTATGTCAGGGATTTTCCCTGTGAAAATCTGCCCAAATTTGGCCAAGTTATAAACCTTTGAAAAAAAATCACAGTTTGTGCATGCGCAGAAGAGACTTGCCAGAGCACTGTAGCTAAATTCCCCAAAGATTCTGTCTGCACTGAGCATGCTTCAGCCAGGGCTGAATAGGACTTTCCCTGCAATTGTAGCTCTAGGATGCTGTGGGCGGGACATGAGCACCAGAACGGAGATCAGGATTCTCAATGTCCCCTTCTGATGCCCGGGCAGCAGCGTGGTCAGTCGCACATTCCCAGAACACCAGACATGGGGTGCTAGTGGACATGGCGTTGGCCTGCCCCTGCTGGCATGACCTCACACGCACAGTACATGCGAGGTCACACTGCACGAGGGATGCCATTTTAAAGACTGAGCATACCACTGGCATGGCCATGCACACATGCTGTGTAAGAGAGGTCATGGTGGCAGGGATGTGGGAGCGACACATCGTACATTATGGTGTCCCCCACGTCCGGTTTTGTCTCAGTACAGATGAAGGACAAATATTACAAAAGCAGGACTGTCTGGTTTAAGACTGGATGAATGGCCTGCCTACCAGGCAGTGAGAAGGAGGAAATTGCCTGATTCAAATGCAGATTGGACAAGATTCAGACCTGGAGTGGTGAGGGAAGTAGATTGACTCAGGGAGTCTGGGTGAACGGGAGGGAGACTGCAACTGGAGGTTGACAAGAGCGTGAAATTGGACATAGGAGTTGGGGTGGGGAGTAGACTGGGACTGGGAGTCAGTGAGGATGGAGAACATGGGTGAGGGCAACTGGAGGTTTGGGGGCAAAAGAGATTGAATAAGGAGCCTGGAGGGGAGAACTGGGAGTGGTTGAGCATCAAGACTGGGGACAAGAAGCCAGCAGGGCAGGAGGAACTGGGACTGGAATGAGAAGCCTGAGGAGTGGAGACTGGCACTGGCAGGGCCGGCTCTACTGTTTTTGCTGCCCCAAGCAGCGCTCCGAATTGCCGCCGCGGATGGTGGGGGCAGTCTGTGTGCCATTAGGGCGGCACGCGCGTTTCCGCAGCAGCGGCAGCTTCTGTCTTCAGCCGGAAGACAGAAGCCGCCGAATTGCCGCTGCGGGCAGCTGAACATAGAAGCTGCCGCCGAATTGCCGCCGCCGCAGAAACACGCGTGCTGCCCTAAGGGCACATAGACTGCCCCCGCTGTCCGCGGCGGCAATTTGGCGCGCTGCTTGGGGCTGCAAAAACACACGGACTGCCGCCCCTTGCAGATTGCCTCCCCAAGCACCTGCTTGGAATGCTGGTGCCTGGAGCTAGCCCTGGGCACTGGCCAAGTGAGGAGAATGGGACTGGGATGAGGAGCCAGAGGTGGGAAAGAGACAGGACTGGGACAGTGACAGGTTGGAGGGGATGGCTGAAGGGGTCAAGCTTGGGATAAATGGGCCCACTAGAGCACACTCCCTTGCAGAGGCTGGAATGGAACCCAAGATCCCTGCATCTCAATTCCTCTGCTGTCAGCAAATATTTGAGAAAACCACTGGAAAAGCTGTGTCTCTCATCCCTCTGTAGAGCTGGTCTACATAGCAATTCGCAACCTACTATACTCTGGTAGCTGAGGTGACAAGGATCTTTGTGGTGGATCTAAAGGTTCCAACCCTGCTGGTAGCTCATGCAGGTGTCAATATGATGCTACATGATAGAATTTGTTTATTCAGTTTGCTTTTTTAAAAACCTAGCAAATTATACACATCGACACATTACAATAGCATTATTAAGGTTGCAAAGTCAAGCACTTGAAAATTAGGAAATGCCAGAAATAAGGTTGCAACACTAATTTTTCCCTCCCGCACCCACCCCGTGCATGTGCATTATGATACAGTCTTTAATTATATGATCATATGCTATCTTTTGAAAGGACCCCTGCCTCATTCAGTGCACAGAATGGACCTGCTCTGGGGACAGAATAGGGCTGTACCGTGAAGGAACGTGTTGTCTGTAAGACTCCTGCTTTATTTGTTATAGAAGCTGGAAGGTGTGTAGTGAATGAAACAGGGCAGTGTAGGAAGAAAAGGGATGGTCTCACATTAAAGGCAGTAGAATGCTGCCCTGGAGAATTGGATTCTATCCCTGCCTGTGCCACAGAGTTACTGTGTGATGCTGGGCAAGTCACTTACACCAAACATTTCACAGGTGGCCACTAATGATGTGTTTCTCATTTTATGAAAGTCCAGCTTGAGACCATGTGGCTGATCTCTCTCCGCTGCAACTGAAGTCAATTGGAATTGTGCTTTCAACATATAAAGTGCTCTATGATACCCACAATGAAAAAATCAGGTCCTAAGCGTCTCACATCGGGCACCAAAAATTAATGGACATTTTTGACTTAAATCTCTCTGTGCATCAGATTCCTATCAGTAAAATGGGGATGATACCACCCTGTGATTTTACTGGGGTGTTGAGAAAATTATTTAATGTTTGTGAAGCACTCACATGCTATAGCTATAGAAAAGTCGATGACAAAATGAATAGTTCTGCCTTCTGAGCATGGTTTGATCATTGTGCAGTAAATAAGGCATGGAGCCAGACATTAAACAACAAGGATAAAACTAAATATAAAATAGTGGCTCATAAAGCAAACATCACCCATTGTGTGCACCAAAAAAGGCAGGGGTCCTGTGGACAAATAGTATGTGATCATGAAATTAAAGACTGTCTCATAATATATATGCATAGAAAGGCCAAATTAAGGTTACACAGACAACCTTAATTCTAGTATTTCCTAACTTTTGAGTGTTTGACTTTGCAGCCTGAATAACGTAGTTTTTCTGAGTATTATTACGAGAAGGTGACACTTGATTCTATCTTCATATATATATATATATATATATACTATAAACATTAATATTGACTATTCTTTAAAATGTGACAATGGATAATTACTTTAAATACTATTACACACATGCATACAAAATGTATCTTAGTGTTGTCATGAATCAAACTCATAGCCATATGTTGTTTCCACCACTGGTTTCACATAAAATACCCAAACTTAAACTCATCTGAGTATTAGGTGTTTTGTATCTGAATCTTGCAATAAACCAGAGTATGCTATTATTCTGCTGGATGAACATATTTTGCCTGTTACAGACCTGAACTCCTATATTCCCAGTTTGGATCAATATCAAGATTCACAGACCGAAATAAAATATCTGGCTAGTAGCAATGGAAAATATATCATCCATTTTTTTTTCTGCAGATGTAAATAGCACTCTGTCCAGATCCTTCATATGTTCAACGTTATTGCACTGGAGTTCATGTACATTCCTTCTAAATTTTTCACTGTCATGGGTCATTTCTTTTTTCCAATATATACATTTTCAGAATAGTTTAAATCCCTTGTCTTCCTTTAAAAAACTTTATTATGTTGCTCTTGATCATAAAAAGATAAAATAAAAGTTTGCTGCTGGTTTTTGAAACCCCTCCGTTTAGCAACGACTTCTACCTACATAGATCTACTTGTGCAGACATTTGGTGATACTGACTGCCCACCATATTTTACTAATGTCCCTGAAGTAAGTTATTAACATAGACTGGAATCCTATTTTAAACTGTAATGCTTATCAAAAACTGTGGTTAGGAAGTGAAGTTAACTGCACCTGCTCTATATCTTTGTAGTGGCCATGTTGTTCAAGGAATAAAACTTAATAGAACACTGTAATTTTAGAAGTATTACATGCGAGGCACAGTTTCTATTGAACATGGATATTAGTGTATTTTAGCTGCCAAAACTCCCCTATCTAAAAGAAATGTTATAAAATGGAAATTTCTGCTTCAATTCAAATTTGAGTTCAAATATGTGTCAGGCTTTTATGAAGCTTGTAATTTTTGTTGTTGTTGTTGTTGGAATGACTGCAGTAAATTTTACGAAGTTGTTCCCATGAAAGGTGCAATGTAATTCACCAGTAATATATTAAATATAGTGAAAACACACATTGAGGAGCACCACCAGCAGCCAGACCACCTGAATGAAGTGGCCACTGCATTATTATAATCAAAAGACATGTTTTCTATAAAATGTCTACTGTGGGCCAGGTCTTAGACCAAAAATAGGATGGGCGATATGCCAATGCACAAGGGAGCGATACAGACTTCCCCATCTTAGGCTAGGTCTACACTACCCGCCTGAATCAGCGGGTAGAAATCGACCTCTCGGGGATCGAATTATCGCATCCTGTTGGGACGTGACAATCGATCCCCGAATCGACGCTCTTACTCCACCAGCAGAGGTGGGAGTAAGCGCCATTGACGGGAAGCCGCGGAGGTCGATTTTGCCACCGTCCTTACAGCGGGGTAAGTCGGCAGCGATACGTCGAATTCATCGACCCCCCCCCCCTGTAGTGAGGACGTAGCCTTAGACATACTTGGGCAGATCCTTGGCTGGGGTAATTGTCATAGCTCCATTGACTTCAATCACCCTCTGCCGCACAGACTTCTCACCAGCAACTGCATTTGCTGTGGATTTACTGTGTGACTATAAGCATGCAGGAGTACCTGTTTAGCAGCAAAATAGCTATTTTGTGTCCCCAGGATCCAGAAGCAAGAGAGACATCTTCAACCACATCGACTCCAACCCTCACCCACATTCCTCCTTCACTCACTCAGACTCTATTTCAGCAAGGTATTTAGCACTGAAGCAATGGGACTTAAATGCCTTGCTGAATTGGAGTTCAATGCTGGAAAGGATCAGCTAGCTTAACATCCTGCATAGCACAGGACATTGAGTTTCACCCAGCATCAGAGCCTGTGGCTTCAAGCAAGCAGCTGAATCACCACAAGAAAAGTCCAGTACCCGTACAGAGCCCCAGTGGAGTCAGGGATCCATGTTTTAAAGAGGCATTTATTCTGAGTAGCCAAAGAACATGTGGGGCAAGACCATACTGAGAAAAATATTTGTCATGGTGCTCTTGGTGTCACCTCATACTAGCAGATGCTATTTCCACTTCCTGAACCTGATCTAACTCCCACTGAACTCAATGGGCTCTTTCCATTGACTTCCAAGGGTGTTGAATCAGGGCCCACATTGCATGCACTATTCCACTGTGTTCCCTGTTACATGAAGTGCCATCCCCGCCAAGGTTTGGAACCAGGACATTTCAGTGTTACAAAGGTGCATTGTATCCGCAGGAGTTAGTTCTGAATACTCTTTCAGAAATGTAACATGTATAAAAATACTCCATATAGACATCTTTAAACTTTCTCAGCTACCTTAGGTCTTCCAGAATTTGCATATTTTTAATTCCCCTCTTTTTCCCCCCTAAACTCTTTAGATCCTGTTACAAGGCAAAAATCCAGGTATTGCTTGGGAATACACATTCCCCAAGATCATCAGTGAGAACAAGACATCTACCAAAAGACATAGCTACTCCTGGGTGACAGTGCAGTCAGACTGCTCAGCTTCCTGTGGCGGGGGTAGGTAGCTCTCCTACATCCCATCCTTACTTTCTTTCATTCCTTTTTCAAACACACTCCACTCCAAATCTCTGTAGCTTTGTAAAGGTCTAAAACATCATGTTCAGGAGGCAATATAGAGCATGTGTAAATTTAATCCCAAATAGCTGAGTTCATCAGAGTCTATCTCTGAAAGTCCATGTAGCTGAATGATAAACTTTTTCTCTTGTTTTCCAGGAAACATTTTATTATACATTTATTTATTTTTTCTAAATCCTGGAAATTCTGTCATTAAACCTAATTCTGGGACAAAGAGTGGAGACAGGCAATAGGCATGGGAGAACATGTAGAAAGAAAATCTAAGCGAGGCTCATGTAAATATTTTGTAAGTTTCATTGACATATTTACCAACAAATCAGTGGAACTACTCATGGAGTAAGGTGCTATTCAGCATGAGTAAGGGTATCAGAATCTGCCCCCCGGAGAGTAGCATACAGGTAAAATCTCTATTTAAAAAATAGATAGCAGTAGCCAGAAATGCCTCTGTACTTCCCAGATTTCTCTTTGTTGTGCCCACAGACTGTATGTGAAGTAAGTTACAAAGTAGAAAAGTAAATCTATGGAATGCTCTTAAACCATTTGCAGCCCCAAAATCAATGGACTATCTGTATATGGAATGAGCCTAGTATATGTTCCACAGAAAGTTTCAATGGGATTATTTGTGCCAAGTAGGGTGAGAAGACTTTGTCTCAGAATAAATTCACTTGCAATCAAGAGCATACAGCTGTTTTGCACATTTACCAGAGTGTGTGTCAGAATTGCTTCATCAATTCAGAAGGCCCTGAAGTTCCAAATGGTTTGGGTTCAGACAAATGCAGTTTTCCTATGATTAACTCTTAATATGTTGAACTCATAGGGAAAGTTCCCAATTGACTTTTTCCAACAAATATGGTTCAAAGTAGATATGCACCAGGAACAGCAGCCTCAAAGAATGTAAAGATAGCTATAAAGGTAGAACAAAAAGTTGACAAAAGGGTTTGAAGGACAGTTTCTAAATACTCGAGAAAAGCTCTAAGAAATTTTCTCTGCTTGTTTCTGCAGGTAGATGGAACTCAAAGAGTGGCTTGGTGTTTGAGTCTTACATTTTGCAGAGATCCACCTGTGATTTTAAATTCTGCCAATACACTGTTTGTCATAATGTTATATCTGACTTCAGTGGCAGCCGTCACACCTATATTGCAGAAAAGTGAATTAACATTAATACAAGTGGCCAAATTGGCCCCACCCATTGACATCCGTGGAATTGTACTAGGGATGAGTCTGGTCTATGTTATTTAACCTTCTACACTAATACCCTAAATATAAGGAGAAAATGTAACAATTTATTTTATTGTATTTCTTTTTGATGTCTCCTTAGGGCACATTACAGCAAAAGCTATTTGTTTACAAGATCATCGTACACGAGTTAATTCCTCCTTTTGTGGCCCAAGGACAAAGCCTTTAACGGAAACAAAACTATGCAATGCTAATCCCTGCCCAGCATAGTAAGTGTTATTTATTCCTGTAGCGTTACTGTGTGTTTGTGTTTGCCATACTTTCTGATAGGCACAAAGAACTGTATATCCGGCAAATTGGCTGAACCCACCACAGCCATGATTGTTATATGAACTCAGCACATTTAGTGAAATTTAATGGGATTTGTTTCCCCATCCAGGAATATGTTGGTGGGAAAAGTCAAAAAGCTTTGCACTGTGGAATGGCCTTGTTTTAGTTAAAGTCTATAGTTTGTAATAAATTTAACACCCTTAAAAGTGGTCCAGTAATGGTTTGAAATTTCCTGCAAAATTTTAAAATTATAACACAGGACATTAAATCCAAATGGCAAATTATACAGTAGAGGCACAAAAAATAGAGATAAGGTTTAAATAGTGGTAGCGTATCACGTGAGAGCCCCATATGCCTGCTTCAGCAGTTTCTTTGGGTTGCCTTTAGCCACACTATTGTCTGAATACTAATTTTAAGTAATCTTCCTAACCAAACAAAATCTGTTTGTATGTGACTTATCTTCTGCCAAATGTATTTTTATCCAATGGACTCAATTTCTTATAGACGGAAAAAACAATCTCTGATGTTTCCAGCAGTTTTTTTTTAGTTATTTATAAATGCCTTCATTTTGACTTGGCATTGTCTTCAGATAATGTTTCTAAAATATAACATTTATTTTAATCATGCAACAGGGCCACGTATGCAACTGCCTTACTATTAATGGGAGCTTTCCATGTCCTTTGAAGCTAGTATATCCTACATACTGCTAATAAGAATTAATGGTGAATAAAAAACATTTCTGACATACAGCATCATTCGTCCATGCTACATTAAATTGATATTCTCAGATTCAGTAGTTTAAGATTGTATAGGGCCATATCTTCAGCTGGTGAAAATAGCTCCCTTGAACTCAGTGGAGATTATATCATTTAAGGATGTAGTCCATAATGTTACAGTGTGCAATAGCTTGCTGTAAATGCCACTCATGCTGTAAAGGCCCAGATATTTACCGTAATACATGACATTGAGAAATCAAAGAATAATAAGTGGTAAGCAGCAAATAAAACGTATGTAAATTTGGTAGGCATAATAGGCAAGAGAGAAAGACAAATGTGTCTTACTTATCATTTAAGTCAATATGATATTGACATGACATCATAAAAAAAGAAGACAAAACTTTAAGGTTCAAGGACAAATCTTTACTGCACAATGAGAACAAAGACTCATTAATATGAGAAGGAATAAAATTACTACTCAGTTCATGCGGTAAGAATACACAAAGGCATCGGAATTGCGTCCTATTATGATTGGAGTAAAGGGCTGCCAAATCTAGTCATAATTATTGAGCTTATTTGAACTAATGGACGATACTCTTGAAACATAGCCAAGATACTCTTGGAAAATGGCAGTTTACAAGAGGGCATAAAGCAGGTTTATTGCACTCTTCCCTATGAAAAGGTAGATTTTCTAAACAACTACCGTACGTAAGCTTTTAAAACTAACTATTTCTTTTTGGCTGGTTTACCTATCAAACTGATTAGTACCATTAGTATAACTAATTAAAACATATAGAATTGATTAGAACCTGGACTTTTCCAGAAGCATATGTTTCAAGGTAGGCTACAAAGGAGAAGACAGTTCTTGAAACCTAGTATTGACCAGATTTACTTGAAATAAGTGTTATATTATTTTCCCAATTTGAAAAAAAACAAACATTTATTTCCTGACAATGCTATTGTCAAAAAGCAGAGAGAAAACCAGGCTGAGTGAAAGCAGGTTGTTAAGCAGGATGAAAGTCTCAGGTTTTTCAGATTCCCACTAGAGAGAGTTAAAAGGCAACCTCAATGTTTCTTTATTGCTTCCTTAGAAAAGCCTTCCAAGCTTTCCATATCTGTTTCCATATTTAGTCCAACAGCAGCAGACTACCACAGTCCTGAAATTGTACGGAATGCCTAAGGTGCATGACGTGTGTGTTAAAATTCCTTTGTCCTTAGATGTGGTAGCTTTAAACTTCCCATAGCTTTTGGTACCTAAAAATCTGGATTGTGATTCAGGAAGTCTTCTTTTCCCAGAGGAAATCTTCCAAGGGAGGTGTCACGCATTTTTAAACATGCAAATTAATTTTGATTTCACGCAGATCTGAAATACAGTCCAGTGATATGGCGCTCAACTTCCACATAGTTACAAGAGTTCAAATACTTTCTGTTTGATATAAGCAGCTGCTTTGGTTGCCTTAGGGCTTGTGCTGTGATAGTGCATGGGAGAGTTGGTGGCCCATGCAGTTGTGAATTAAAAGGGACAATCTCCATGGTTCATATAATGAAAAAGTATGAGAATTCCTGTTTTAAAAGATTCAGTTTAAATTCAGTGCTTGATATTGGGAGAAGGTTTTGAAGACTCATTAATTTGATTGGATCAGTTCATGATTCTCCCATAGGCAGAGGATTTGTTTATATGTTTCCTCGTGCTCCCTCCATCTGTTTGTTGCATCCACTTGCTATCTATAGTCTTTCACGTAGATTGTGAGCTCTTTGGGACAGGGACTGTGTCTTTGCTATATGTCGTACACCTAGCACAATGGGGCTCTGCACTCTAGGTGCTACTGTACTACAAAGAATATTACTCATTTTCAAACGTGAACCCCGACTGTGCAGTTCAGCAATACATCTGAGGACCCTGTGTGATTTTTAGTGACGATATGCATCAGTGGACCTTGTCGGGTGATTGGAGGATATATTTGCCCAGTAGTAGTCAGCTGGTTAATTTGATACAGTTTTATTTAGATTTCAGATAATCTTGCTGGTTAAGCTGCCAAAAGTAACTTGTCTCAGGACATCGTCTAAATCCTCTGAACTCTAATGACAGGGTTGGTGAATTTAGCAAGCCATTTCTTTCTTGCTTTATTTTAAAGATCCACAGAACTTTGTAAACAGATTTATTATCCAAAGCAAAGACAAGATAACAATTGAGAGGAAGACTAGAATTGGGCAGCACCAAGAATATACGTAGGTCCATGTGCATTAGCCTCCATGTCTTTATACATTGGGGGCTGCATGCATAGAGGCTGAGCATCTGCAAAACAGTTTTTGAAAATTTGGTCCTTAGTGTTCTCCTTCTGCCATACTGGCTTCTCCTTCAGAGTCTGTTTTGGTAGGTCCTCTTTCTTTTCCTACACTTCTTTAGGGTTTCACAAGGTTTTGTCCTTGGCCTCCTCTTCTCTTTCCAGTCTCTCATTTGCTCACAAGCCTTCAACTAATATCTCTACCTGGTCACATCTGACCTGTTTTACTCTACCATAACTTGTCCCTCTCTCGGGCTGCTCCTGCTGGAAGTCTCACCATCAACTAAAACAGAACATGGCTTGAACCCACCAAGTTCCACAATATCCACCTGTGTAACAGCTTGAGAATTTAGCGTGCCCTTTGTTCCTCTCCTCTCTCCTTCTGTTTGTTGCACTCACATGTTATGTCTTGTTTCATATTAGATTAAACACTTTTGGGGCAGGGAATGTGTCTCTCCATGTGGTTGTACAGTGTCTAGCACACTAGGATCCTTAATCCTGATTGAACATTAGGGCGTTGCCACACTGCAAATAAAAATAATAATTACTGGAAGTTTTTCCTGAGCAAGGGCTACGAGATTTATTCTTGTTGCATTTCAAAATGTTCTTTGCAGATAGATTGCATGAGTCTTGCACAGGAATCTTGTCAAATTATCTAACAGCAACACCAGTCAAATGGATTGAATAGATTGGATTTTGCATTTGAACTTAGTCCTTGCTATACTGATTGTACAGGGTGCATTATAAGACATGTGTTTGTAAGAAATAAATTCATTCTCTCCTGTAAGCTGGTCGACAGGTGAATGGAGTGTATGCAGCAAGTCTTGTGGTGGAGGGCAACAAAGTCGCCCAATTCAATGTGTCCAGAAGAAGACTTTTCAAAAGGAAGAGGTGGTAGCACATTCTCTTTGTCCAGTCAGCACTCCAGCCCAAGTACAGATATGTAATGCCCAAGACTGCCCACCTGAATGGAGCCCTGGACTGTGGTCTCAGGTAATTTAGAGAAATAGTCAGAATGTTTCCTTTTGCCAGAATAATAGAAATATTGGTACTGAGTCCAGTGACAGAGGTAGCTGGAATGAACGTGTACAGAATAGTTTTCTTCACATAGTTGTATCCTGCCTACTTTGGAAGGTCTGTGTAAGAAAATAATAAGGACAATCTAATTTGTTTTTAGATAGCGACCTTACTAAAAGAAAAAGCATGGCTGGTATAAGTGGATGCATGGACTTGCATCTGCCTACCCTAATTTGGGATTTGTCCCTCAATCAACAGAGGGAAAAGGAGGAGCTTCCTAGTACTCACAAACACAGCCACAGGATTCTCTGGTTTTCTGAAGGACAAGACTCTGGTTTCCTTACAGTCCTAGCCCCCGCCCTCCACCCCTTTCTGACATTAATTCATACAGCAATATTAACATTTCTCAGAGAAGAAATATCAACAGAGGTACCACTAATGGAAAAAGAATGGGGTTAGAATGGCACATGAGTGCACATACACATTTTTGAAATGCAGGCAGATGAAGTTATGTTTTACTCAATGATACATGTAGTAATCGCATATTTACTTTTGTTAGTGTAGCCCATTCCAAGTAAGTAATTTAGTAGTGCAGTAAATTACTATTAGTGGCATAAGTCAGTAGCAATGGGCCCCCAGGCACATTTCTGTGTGTACACACCCTTTTTCAGAAATGTATGAAAAGCATGAACACTCTGAAGTTAAAAACTCATTTCTGCTATTTTTTGCAATGATGCTGGTGCTGGCACATAGTGAATGTTAATTTAAGGGTAAATGAACTGCTGCGAGAACTGATACTGTGGATCTATGTCAAAAGAAGCAAAGTCCATTTTAAGTTCTTCTGTCTTCATTTAATGAGCTACAAGAGTGATATAAATCTGTTGTAAAAACTACTGTTTTTTAATTCTCGTACTCTTTGTGAGAGTTAGAGAGGACTGGATCTAGGTGGTCACTGTCAGAGAGGACATAATGCCTTTTGAGGAGAACAGAACTTCTCATTATCCTATCACATTGCACAAGAAGAACAAAGCTACTCAGTGGGCTGCAGTATTAAAACAGTCAAAAGGAATTACTATTTGTTTTTCAGTGTATAGGCAAATCTCTGGAATTCACTGTTGCAGGAGGTTATGAAATCAGATATTATGGCTAAATTTTTAAAGAATATGGACAATGTTTTCAACACTATCAAAGTTTGCAGTTACATAAACAAAAATAAAGGAAATAAAATATCATCCAACAGGACTTAAATTGAGTCCCTGCAATGAGTTGAGAAGGAAATTGGTCCACAGATACACGATTCCCTAATTGGCAAGATATATGATAGAGGTTTCTGAGACTTTAAGGGTATATGGATATCACCTTTTCATGCTTTTCTCTGAAACCATGAGGCTAGAAACTTTCTTTATTAAAAAAATGAAAGCTGAGTGCCTCATATATTCATGCAGCTCCAGCAACCGGTTCTTTAAGAAAAATCACCAGTTAACATACAAGTTGGTGACACTGGATTGGAAACTGCCAGAAACTGCAATTATGCAAGATCAAATGAGCCAATGGTTAAATGTAATGGCTCTTCTGAATGATACTGCAAAGTTGGATCCATTTGGCTTTTCAGATAGATATAAAGATATTGGGTCTGATTTACGCTGCAGTACTCTGGTTTTATGCTGATGTAACTCCACTGTGTTCAGTCCCATCTTTTTACCCTTTTCAATCTCTTAACATCAGGCATCCCAACTGGGAGACAGGACAAATATACTGTAAACTTGTAATTTATCTTAATTTAAAAAATAATAATGCTCTTCTCCCTTTGAATAATCTAAAGACAATTATGTTTAAAACTTTATTTAGCTTTGGTCCTAAGACCGAAGGAAAATATTTATAACCACAAAGGTATCAAACATCAAAAGACATGTTAAAAGGTTTTGTATTTGTAGAACTATTTTGTAAATGGTTTGTTTCTGCATCTTTTTCTTAGAAATAAAAGTGTCAATTCTAGTCCCCAATACCACCACCAGCTGGGAGTCTTACAGGATGTATCTCTGATATCTTAATGAAGGTTTGGGGTGTTCAGTCTTTAACAAAGACTTCCTTTGTCCACAGTATTCATTAGTTATTGACGCTAAACAGTTATCAACAAAGAAAAAAAATCAAAGAGTGTTTAACAGTGGGACCTTTCCCTTCTCACTCATTCATCTTTTACTTTTGGCTTTGGTGTTGTCATCTCACTAGTCATGCAGTCAGCAAGGTTATTCAGGACCTGAATTTTTAATGTTAAAAACAAATATAAAAATAGCTTTTCTTTGGGGCGAGGGGGAGGGGTGAGCAGGGCTTGAGAACCTTTCAGATTTTCTTTTACATCATACAGAAGCAAAAAGAAAAACCCAGTCTTTCCCCCTTTGCTATACATCTGTGAATTTGCTGTTTTGGTTTGGGATTTCCAAAGAGACTTAAGAAAATTAGACAAAACTCCTATCAAAATATAATGGCAGTTGGGCACATAACTTCTTTAGGTCTCTCTGAAAAGCTCAGCCTCCATCTATCATGTTGCAAACTCTAAATAAATAAATAAATAAATAAAAGTGTATCCCTCACAATGTCAAATCTCTTCACAGACAGATAGGGAGAACGCAGTTCAGTTTATGGGAAGACCACAAATCCAAGCTTTTCAGCGAGCACAGGTTTCTGCGCACTGAGTTTGGTTAGAATGTTTTAAAAATGTCCATAGTCTAATATGCACTTTGGTAGCACAGTCCACAGGCTTTTACATGCATATTACTAACCCAATGAACTCTGGTAAAAAAGTAACAAAGCAAGTACAGGATGGTAGGAAATCTGCAGTTATCTCAGGGCTTTCACAATTCTGCAATTTCTGCTCTAGAATATATTCAGTTGGTCTATTTTGTTTCAGCCACAAAAAGCATATTTTAGATTTTAAATCAACATAGTAACAAACAAAAAAATAAGAATAACTCAATATTTATAATGTTTTCTAACCACCGCCAAAATGTCCCAAGTTCCAGTCATGGCTTTGCAAAATAACTTGCTTTGTGCCTTTGGCTAGCGCTGGCCCTAGCATAAATTGGAGCAGCTGGCTGTGGCCCTCAAGGGCCCAAACACTAATTGAGAATTGGAAGAGTACAGCTGCCATCTACCTCCTCCCATCCTCTATGCCAGGGTGGGTTCGGGTAACATAGGAACCCGCTAGTATAGCTTTACACTTGCTGAGAGCTCCTTTCACTGGGGGGATTCTCAGATGGGTAGTTAGGGCCAGTTTTCAGCCCCTTTGTGTTGCCAAGGGCTGAGAGAATCTCTCTCTCTCTCTGCTTCAGTTCCCCATGTATAGGACAGAGAATGCTTATCTTCCTTACTGGAGAGCTGTGAGGGTTAGTTAAGGCTACACAATAAAATGTTTAACTCCAGGTTTGAAAAATGAAAAGTGCCACAGAAGTATGTTTATTACATTACATTTTCCATAACAGAATTACAGGTTTAAGTTAACAGCAGTGGCTACAGATAAGATTCATTATGGCTTCTGTGTTCTGCTGTAAATACAAAAATGTCAATTTTAAGTGCCCCAAACACAAATGAATATTTCTTTCTGCCAAAGTGTTCCAAGACCTGTGGGAGAGGCATTAAGAAACGGGATGTCCACTGCAAAAGCACCAGCCCTTCCAAGCTGAAAATCTTACCAGAAAGTATGTGCAGCAGAGATCCCAAGCCAGAATCCCAACAGACCTGTGTACTAGGACGATGTCCCAAAAACGATCGGCTCCAGTGGGTGGTTTCTTCTTGGAGTGAGGTACAGTACCGCAATCTGAATGACCGTCTTGTTCTCTGCAGAGCTCATAAGAGTACTGAAACACTAGCATGCATGGAGCGTATGAGAGAAAAAAAGTGCTATGGATTCAGTAAGGGTCATGATCTGATGAAAATACAAACTCTGGATCATTTATAAGAGCTTTGCCTGTAACTAATATTGTCTACATTTTAAAAAATGACTAGTAATTTGTAGCACCTTACTTTTTAGATGCCCTACTTAAAACATCTGGAGAGGCCTGATCTTCAGAACATGTTAGGGCACCTTCCTTCCCTTTAAGGTGTTTCCATTTGGGCGTCTAAAGATTGAGGCACTCAAAGTCAATTTTGAAAATTTACGTCTTCATGTCTCAAAACACTTGGCTGTATCCTGCTGTCAGCTGCCAGACTCCCCCTGGTTTCACAGTGGTTTCCAAGATGGCAGAATTCATGCTAGTATAGAAACATTTTCCCATAATCTTTATGTTTTTATTTTCCACGATGCATTCATATTCCACAAAAGTTTGTCCAGGCTTTAGTGGAACTGATATTAATTTACGGCAATGTATTATTTTAAAAGCACGCACTTCGTTTTTTTTTAGTGCTCAGCCTCCTGTGGCCCAGGTATTAAAAAGCGGGAAATGAAGTGCAGCGAGAAAAGCATCCATGGAAAATGGATCACTTTCCCTCAGCGAAGATGTCGGAACATAAAGAAACCAAACATAGAACTAGAAGAAGCATGTAACAGAGGAGTTTGTCCATTGCAGAGGTTATACCGCATGGTGTCCGGATGGTACTCCTCACCCTGGCAGCAGGTATGAGAAAAAAAGTCAGCCTGGGTTATTTGGAGAAGGTTACTCCTTTCCCTCCCACGTCAGTGCTCTCCATTCCCAATGGCACTTTCTCTTTTGGCATTCATGGAGTCAGTAGGGAGTGTACAGTCCCTTCTGTGTGGTAGATTTAACATTGTTCTCCCACTATTGGTCACTGTGGAATGGAGAACCTCACATTCACCATGTGGGTGAATATACCCTGAATGACCAAACCAATAACCCTCCCAGTTCAGTCCTCTTTGAACACAACCACACATTGTAGTTAGCTAATGTCAGAGTTAGAAATATCAGGCCAAATTCTGTTCTCCATTACATCCATGCAGCCCCATTCGGCTAACATGGTAATAGGGCATGATGTAACCAGTGGGTGGGAATGGCTGGTATGTAGGGCAGTCAGTCCAAAAAGTCCACTGGGGCATGATGAAGCCAGTTCGCAGGCAGCATGGGTGTTTGGTGAAACACCTTCTGAATCATGGGTAATGCCCAGGGAAACTGCACAAGCAGACCATGCAGAGTTGTGCAGCCATTCCAAAGAGAGGGCTAGAACATAATATAATCGGCCATAATGGGACTGTTGCATCTTAATGTTGATAGCCCACAGGTGTCTTCTGCATATAGTCATAAGAACATAAGAATGCCCATGCTGGGTCAGACTAATGGTCCATCTAGCCCAGTATCCTGTCTTTCAACAGTGGCCGGCGTCAGATGCTTCAGAGGGAATGAAAAGAACAGGGCAATTATCAAGTGATCCATCCTGTTATCCAGTCTTAGCTTCTGGCAATATTCCATAAAAAATCTTGGACCATGCCGATATTTTGGTATGATGTAGCTGGTTCCATATTCCTGCATTTTAGTGTTCCTTTATGCTAAAATTAAAGAATCTCACCTGTTACTTGTGGTGTCCCTAGCCTCTGCCAGAAGCTGGGAATGGGCTATAGGGGATGGATCACTTGATGATTACCCATTCTGTTCATACCCTGTAAAGCATCTGGCGTTGGTCACTGTTGGAAGACAGGATACTGGGCTAGATGGACCTTTGGTCTGACCCAGTATGGCCATTCTTAAGTTCTTATATGTGCTGCAGCTGCACTACATTCTATGCCATTTCCAAATTCCATCTTTCCATTCTTCTTGAAAGTGCACTGTAGATGAACTATATCTATATTCTCAATGTATTAGAGCATCTGCACAGATTGTCTGGATTCCTTAAATACTATGATTATTTACTGGATCAGCCTGTATTTGTTTCTACATTCTTGCAAACAAGCTTCTGTATTTCTGGAACTTATCTACTTTATGAGTCACATATCTATGAGACACACATTCGTTTAACATTGTATACTTGTTGTATACTTGCAACAATGTATGCCTGACAGTTGTAATCAGATGATACCCAACACATCTTTTCATGAAGCACATGCAAGTGAAAGACTGTGTATCACTTTATAATACTTCAGAGATCTTCTTGAAAATACTTGTTTTTTTCCCAGATATTTCCACAATTATGGCTTCACTGGGAATTTTACCTGCGTTGGGACAGCACAACTCGGCCCAGAGAATCAAGTTTCAAAATAGATCAGCACACAAAGTTGGGGCTAGATTTTCTAAAAATCTCATCTCCCATTTAGGTCCCTAAATAAGTAACCAGATTTTCAGAGGTGTTCAGTGCAAGTTGGATACTGGGCTCTTTTGAAAATCTGGCACTTGCTTTAGTGGCTCAATGGGAGCTGAGCTCACTTGAAAATCTGGCTCTGTGGGTGCTGAGCTCTTTTGAAAATTTGGCCCTTAGGCTCTTTACAATTTGTAGGCCTCATCCAAAGCCCTGGACAGTCTTTCCATTGACTTTCGAGGGCCTTGGAAGACCATCTGTGTTATAGAATGTGGCTTCTCATCTTTCCTTTTCTGCAGTGTACAGTAACGTGTGGTGGGGGAGTGCAAATCCGGAGCGTGCAGTGCCTCCGGCAGGGGCAACCAGCAACTGGGTGTCTGCCACATCAGAAACCAGCAGTGTCGAGAGCCTGCAATACTAACTTCTGCCCAGCTCCAGAGAAAAAAGGTAAAACACCAAACTCTGCGTTGTGAATTACATTCAATGGTGGGTTTGATTGCTTGGAATTGTATAGCCCAGGGGTCGGCAACGTTTGGCACGCGGCTCGCCAGGGTAAGCACCCTAGCAGGCTGGGCCAGTTTATTTACCTGCTGACGCAGCAGGTTCGGCCGATCGCGGACCCCACTGGCCACAGTTTGCCGTCCCGGGCCAATGGGGGTGGCGGGAAGCCGCGGCCAGCCCATCCCTTGCCCGCACCGCTTCTCGCCGCCCCTATTGGCCCGGGACGGTGAACCGCGGCGAGTGGGGGCTGCGATCGGCCGAACCTGCCGCGTCAGCAGGCAAATAAACTGGCCCGGCCCGCCAGGGTGCTTACCCTGGCGAGCCGCGTGCCGAACGTTGCCGACCCCTGGTATAGCCTGACAAACATCACCTTTGCAAGGAATAGGTGTTTGGGGGGTTATATCTTCCTGTGTAAATCCCACATTTTTCAGTATCACCATTGCGCTCTGCAATATATTAAATTCGGAAGTGCATCACCTCTCTTTTCACAAACAGACATAAGGGGCTAACTTCTAGGTCTGATATGTTCAAGAGGGGACAGATATTTTTAAAAGCAGGAATAATAAAGGATATGTACTTTTTTTTTTTTTTTTTTTTTTTGCAGTTCAGGTTTGAGTTGTTTCTCCGTCTCTGGTTAAGTAACGATCGGGCTGCTCTGAGCATTACCTTAACTTCCACCCTCTTACAGTGCATTCTGTTGATGGGAGCATCCCATAGAGACATTGGCATAAAGTTAAAATAGTGACTTTTCTATAGAGCAGCGGCAAACTGTTCTTGCTGCTGCTGAGCAGAGGCCCCTCATAGCTTCAATTTTCTTTCATTTGTCTCTCTTTGGCTCCCAAGCCATGATGCATAATAACAAAAGTAAGACTCAATATGTACAACCCTGAAGTTTTTCCTGTAGCTGCCACTTATGGCCCAATTATGCATTGTAGGCCCAGCTTACAGTGCTATTCATCCCAGCATCCCAAAGTACTTTACAAACAATTCTCAAAAGACCCCTGGTAAGGAATTTTAGCATTATTATACCCATTTTACAGATAGGAGCTGAAAATAGAGGTGGTGCCCTGGTTAAAAAAACAAAAGCCAGAGCCAGGTCATAGTTGACTTTCTTCAGGTCCTAGAGCAAGGTCATAGCAGCACTTGCACAAGAACACAGGCATCCTTACTCCCTGTCTCCTGCTTTAACCATCAGACAATATTCTCTCTCATCCATATTGTCTCCTGAAGCTTCACTGTGTGTGGAAAATCTGTAAAACACATTGCTATGTCAGCCACCAGGCCTTTGGGAAACATAATATTGCATGAGCCCAAGAAGCAAGACAGATACAGAAATAATATCAATACTGTTTTATTTGTGGGGTGTGCAAAGTACATCCTCAGGATTCATCAGTCAGCTGCAACTAGCCTGGGTTGGAGAAATGGATGAATCAGGCCTAACAG